>NW_020864162.1:0-2146 GCF_003713205.1 Coffea eugenioides
TATACCCTGATCCATGTCGTGTTCAGCGAGCTCCTAGAAATACCCACGGAAGTCAGCATGGCGGTGGGCGACGTCGTAGACTCCGATCACCAGAGCCCACCGAGCTAGGTGCATTCCATGGAGGTTCGATGGCAACTGAAGACCAAGCTGGCGCATCTGCTTTTGTCACACCTCAGACCGATGTCATGCATGACGGAGGTGGATCGATTGGCCATTATCACAGGTCCCCTGTGACTTACACAGAGTTTACGCCCGATAGGGATTCACATCGCGATGTTTCTGAGCAATTTGAAGGAGGTGAAGGCACAAGCACTGAAATTCAAGATAATACACTGTTGACACAACGGACTCTTGGCCATACAGTAGTGCCAAACCAGCCACGTCGAAGCCAAAGAATACCCAAACCAACAACATGTGGTACTCATGGGAAACTTGGGCAGCATTGATTCCATTACTCGTATTGTTATTGTATAACTAACCTAACTTATGGATTACACAATTTTGTTTGCCACATTTTGTATATATTCTAAAATGACGGATATGAGTCCATGAAGATAACAATTGCGATCGCTGACAGCCGTATCTTACGGATCTCCATCGTCTCTTTATATGAGTATCGATTAACAGGTAGGTTATATGAGTATTCCTTATGCATTATGACTGCGCGGGAAGTTTTCGTACGACCTCACGTCAACAGTTTTATACTACGTAATACCTAAACTTACACGTAGTCGGGAAACCTCTCCATTCCTTGAGTTGCAATTCGAGTATTGAGAGGCACGTGGTTTACAGGGATCCTTTTCGCAAAATTCTCATCTTTGTAGAGTTGTCTTGATAACTTCGTACATGCCCATATACATCATCCTGCGCGCAGTTTTCAGACCGTGAGTGTTGGTGACATCATGGGATTATCCCGAGATACGTCGTTTCAGTTACTCCATAATGTATTGGTTTAGGCCAAATATCCCTTTTGTAGCTCAACATTGCAACACAAAGACCAAGAGAATCTCACCACGCTCGCACACCTGTCTAGCAGGCTATAGAGTGTTTGGCTGTGTTTGAGATTGCTCCGGATCATAGTTGCGTTATGGGTTAAGATTAGCATGTTGTTCGGCACGCAGATTAGAATTGATAAAATCGGCTTGGTCCAACCTGTTTGAAATGGAAGTGTGTTGCCTGGTACAGACGGAAGTAAACCCTGTTCGTCTCGGAAAATGCAAGACGGTTGCCTGGCTGCAAGCTATGCACTGCTCATTCGAGAGAAGCACTCGATCAGCTCCGTGATTCGCTAGAGGACAAGCGCTCAGGAGGCACGATCAAGAGCCGCCGGCATTGCTTCAGTGGACATTCACTTGAGCCCCTCGACGAGTGACCGCTCCACATAACCAGATACATATTCCGACGGCCTCGCCTTGTTCTGTTGAGACGATCCGAGCTTTAGGATCCCGATGCAAGTCCTTCAGGAACCCAATCCGGGCCGGATCTGCTTTCGCGAGTATTCACACCACCAAACGCAGGCACTTGTCTGGTTTATGCTGCACCTTGGACGCGCGCAGCACCTCCGAGCTCGGAATACCATTCAATGCGACATTAGGGAAGTTACATCCCGAGCGCTCTCCTCCACTCGTGCCTTCTCTCTGGTTGCAAGACCACTGATCCTATCCCTTGCGGCACCGAGTGTACCTGAGTTGCTTGGAATCGACTCCTGACCCGCTTTTAGCCAGCCCTTGATCGGCGCACTCACGGGATATGCGACGAGGCTTTCGTTTCTGCTATTGTTTTTAAAAAGATTGTTCCTCTTTCTCACCGAAACCCTACCCCTTTCTTCCAATCTTCCATTTTAACCATCAATTATCCAATCTTCCATCATAAAAACCTCCAAAAACCTCTTCTGATCAGTAACCCCCATCTATTTTACCAACAAACAACATCAAACAAGGGTTTTCATCTTCAAAACCTAATTTCGGGCCGCAGCTTATATCCTCAAATTGGGGGGTATTTTGGCTTCTTTGTCTGTCAAATTTTACACCATTTTCATCCTCCATTATCAATCTACACATTTGAGGTAACAATTTGCTCTTACCAACAACATTTTATAATTTATTACATTGCAAATTTTATAGTTTTTGGGAATATTATGATAAAT
>NW_020864163.1:0-1681 GCF_003713205.1 Coffea eugenioides
TTAACTGCTATCGTGATAGTTGCTCACTGGGCTTTAGCTCATTCCGTGTTATTTGTTTTCCTTACAGGAATTGGAAAAGGTTATGACAAGTTGAGCTCATGTACATGTATTTTGATTAGCTCCTTGAGGGTGAAAACCCTAAGTGTTTTGATTCACCAATGTTTGTTGTGTAAATGGCTACTTGTTTATGTATGAACTAAATAGCTATTTTGGAATGCCGTTTTGGCTTGACAATGTTGGATTTCCATGTATATATGTTAAATTGATGTTTGGATGAACTTTGGCACGATTCGGCTTTCAAACGGCAAAAGAAAAATTTTGAACGAAAAGGCACTGGACTAAATCCGGCCAGGAATCAGGCCAGAAACTGGCCGGATTGTCGGCCGGATTGTGAAGGGTTTTGGAAAAAATTTTGGATTGCTCTCTGCCTTATATCCGGCCGAGAATCCGGCCGGTAACCCGGCCAGATTCTGGCCGGATTCTGACGTGGACTGCACTATTCATCTTCGGCGCAAATTTTCGTTTTTATTTTGACTATTTTGACTTGTTTACGTGTAATGGTATGTACCGGAACGTGATAGATCGACGTAAACTGTACCGTTAGTCCTGGCGAGAGCTGGGCAGGCAGTCCGCTAACCCCTTTGGTTCGCCTTAGGGGTAACGCGATAGATAGGGAAGGATACCGGTGCGTGCGCTTGTACACAGAGTTCTTGTTAGACAAGAAGGCCATAATGACGAGACTCAGCTATGTGGAGCCGTTACGCACATTCGTCGTGGAAAAAGCCCCGAGCACCTCTCGTTTCGATCCAGAAAAGAGATCACCGCAAAAGCCGAGATTACTCCGTACTGCCGAGGGGAATGCCCGCTCTCCGGTCAACGGTAGCTAAATGTAGAACTGAGAGGTACGCTAACAAATGTCCGTAGACATTGTGAATAGTGACACCCCCCAGACGTAATTAACTCTCAACAACCAATTCCGTGGTGGCTACTACCAGAGCCCACTTTCCCGCGTTGGTTCTCCTGCGTGGATGAACTGGGCCCAAAGGGGTTGGGTCCTATTTCATGTATAGGATCTATAGGTCCCATACGTTTGAGCATAAAAGTAAGGAACCCCCTACCATTACCGTGAATAAGTGTAACCGAAATCTATTTCAATGGACTGGGCCCTGAGGCACACTAGATGTCGGTAGAAAATCTTTAAACCTAGGGATGTTTACCTCTTGGGACCGAACAGGCCGCCTCCGTAATGTCTGAATTAATCTAACGAACGAGGATCCCCTAGACCACAGGATACGAAAGAGGATATGAGAGTGGGCCTTAAGGATTAGAAAGGATTTGGTGAACTAGAAAGGCGATTCTACGGAACTTCGTGTGGTTTGTTCGGGTGTGGTTAAGCGTGATCGACCTTGATTAAGCTATAAATATTTGGACGAAGCCCTAGAAGGGGGAAAAGCTTCTCGCGAGTTCTTTTGCACTTGTGACCTAGGCGTCCGAAGTACTTTTGGAGGATCTTTTGTTTCATGGAATGACTTCGTTTGTACTTGACTGACTGTTCCGTATAATTGCTTAACCTGGTTATGTGATCTATGTATACGTGGTATGTGTTTAAATGCTCTTCGCGGTAATTATTTGAGTTACTTATTCTTGTTTCATTGTTCCTGTCTGGTGCTACGGAAAGGGG
>NW_020864164.1:0-1195 GCF_003713205.1 Coffea eugenioides
CTAAGGCCCACCGTCTAGCTCATGAGGGAACCCGTCGTCGTTTTCATGCATCCGGTGTGGCATCTCGTGCCCATTCCTTGCCCAATGCAAGGCAACGGCTCGTCGGGCCCATGCCCATGGCCAACGCAAGGCACGCGCCCCGTCATGCGGCCTAAGGCCCACCGCCCTAGCCAGGAGGGGCACTGTCGTTCGTTTCATGCCATCCGGTGGTTGGCTACGGCCCATGCCCTTGGGCCAATGCAAGGCTAACGGCGTCGTGCCCATGTCATGGCCAACGCAAGGCATGGCGTCGTGTCGGCCGTGGGGCACCGCCTAGCCCTACGAGGGGCCACCGGTCGTGCGTTTTTCTTGCCGTCGGTGTGGCATCGTGCCCATTGCCTTGGCCAATTGCAAGGCAACGGCCGTCGTGCCATGGCCATGCGCAATTCGCAAGGCACGCCCGTCCGTGCCCATGCCTTGGCCCATGCAAGGCCAACGGCCGTCGTGCGCCGTGGGCACCGCGCTAGCCATGAGGGGCACCGTCGTTCGTTTTTCATGCCATCGGTGTGGCACCGTGCCCAAGCCTTGGCCAATGCAAGGCAACGGCCGTCGTGCCCATGCCATGGCCAACGCAAGGCAACGGCCGTCGTGCGGCCTAAGGCCCACCGCCTAGCCATGAGGGGCACCGTCGTGCATTTTTCATGCCATCGGTGTGGCATCGTGCCCATGCCTTGGCCAATGCAAGGCAACGGCCGTCGTGCCCATGCCATGGCCAACGCAAGGCAACGGCCCGCGTGCCCATGCCTTCCCCAATGCAAGGCAACGGCCGTCGTGCCCATGCCTTAGCCAATGCATGGCAACGGCCGTCGTGCGGCCGTTGGGCAACCGCCTATCCACGAGGGGCACCGTCGTGCGTTTTTCATGCCGTCGGTGTGGCATCGTGCCGAAGCCTTGCCCAATGCAAGGCAACGGCCGTCGTGCCCATGCCATGGCCAACGTAAGGCAACGGCCGTCGTGCCCATGCCTTGGCCCATGCAAGGCAACGGCCGTCGTGCGGCCGTTGGGCAACGGCCTAGCCACGAGGGGCACCGTCGTGCGTTTTTCATGCCGTGGGTGTGGCATCGTGCCCAAGCCTTGCCAATGCAAGCAGACGGCCGTCGGCCCCAAAATGCTTAGCCAATGCATGGCAAACGGCCGTCGCTGCCATTGCCATGGC
>NW_020864165.1:0-2889 GCF_003713205.1 Coffea eugenioides
CAGATTACTCATTGCCTCCTTCATCATCTCATTTCTCCTTTGTGTCTCCTGTTGGAATTGATATGTATTAATAGCTATTGATTCAACTATTTCTTCAAGAGACATACCTGACATAGATGACGATTCTTGAGACTCATACTGCTGAAAATTCATTGGCCCCGTTGTATAATTATAATCGGAGTTATCCCACCATTCTTGATCATACCCGTTTGGATTAGGGTTATACCACGTTTGAGACCAGGGTGAAAAATCTCCATAATTATTGAGGGGGACACTCAGATTATCTTGATATTCGGGGCACATACCGGTTGAATGATCCCTGGCATAACAAATTTTACAGGTTGCAGCAGCCATTCTTTCTCTAATAGAGTTTAATGCCTCTGAATATGCAAGCACGCCTCACGCTCCAACCGAACGACCATACCGACCAAACCACCACACGATCAAGCTCTCATCTTCCCACTTCGGGCCAGTCCTGCCGCGCCCCACTCGCCCTGCAAGAGCCCGACAGTACTCCCCATGTACTTACCTTTCCACTCCCAAAATATGGAGTGAGAAGCTGTTAGTAAGCCATAACCGAGCTTTCACTATCAGACCAGACACAAGACATAAGTCGCCACCAACTGGAGACATCAATCCACGCAAGCCCGGCATAGAGAGCATGACAGCTTCGATGGATCCAAAAGCAATTCACTATTGACGAAGCCAACAACAGTTCTGCATTCCGCCCAACAAAACACCATTGAAACCTCTAACACCGCAAGACGATAAGCTAATCACATTAACTCTTGACACCCTCGCGACGTCTTCCGCACAACCCTCGCGCGAGCACGACAGATCGAAAACCCGGCACCCATCAAGCAATTTGCGGAACCAGGGCATGCCGTGCGGGAACACCTGTGCGAAAATAATAAAATACCCATAACTTGACGGCACGATAACCACCAATAACGATTTGCCTTGATAATATCAGCGGTGAGTAGGGGCTTTCGTTCAGCCGTAACGGGTCCAAACACGGGACAAGATTGCGCGGACAGGGATGACGCCAAGTTCGTTAATAGCCCACTTCTGCTAAGGACTGCACTTTCAATGAAGCTCATAGGCCGGGGCCGGGTAGTACTTTCCGCTTGAGCTCTGGCAACGTCTAGGGAGCGAGAGCGATTGGCCTTACCTCCACCTATATAACTCAGATGCCTCCCCACTGCCAACTCAGCCGCAACACCATGCCGCAAAGACAAAGACATAGCATCCACCCACGCGACGCACTAACGACTCACAGACAAGGTAACATGTATTCCATCGCTCGAGAAACTCGTACGCTCGCTTGACATGCGCTCAAGCGGCACACGCCCTATCTACGAGCCCGACCTGCATCGAGCTATCATCCCGTGCATCCTGATCATCCCGAACTCGTCCCTCCACCTCACTCCGACTAATGTAGCTCAGGCTTCACTCATACATTGCTCGCTAATAGATCAGTTATAGTTGTCATAATCACAGCGAGATAATCAACCCAACCCTTCCTTAATTTATCGATAGTCAAAGGTAGACCATTAACTTTTCCCTAACCCACAACAATCCTAGGACGCACCACGGGTAGGATTTAATTGTTCTAGATTTGCTTAATAATTAGAAAGGCCCATCTAACGTAACAAACCGCTACGAGGGTTGTTTAATTAGATCGTATGTTCCTTGACAATTCACACCAATTCGCGCAGTGCTTACTGAGAATAAGATAGACGAACAATATTACGGGATTCAGATTGATCCTATTTAGCAAAATAGCCCTATGTTGAATAATTAAATATTGCGCATCTATTCAAATCATTACACGAGCTATACGGTTAAAAGCAGGAAAATACGAATACCAATAATGGAGGAAGCAATTAAAATAAATTAGATTCACAAGAAAAATTATTGAACCAAATCTTCAAGTTGTCCCTTGACTAGGCAGTAAGCGCTTTAAGCCACGCCGCATAATTAAATCACCACACGAATTAATGGATTGCAAAGGCATTGCGGTTTTTTACCAGAAAACAAGGGATAAATGGTGTTTTTCCCGTTGGGAAATATTGTCAAACACCTGGCGTGTGTCAGAGGCCAGTGAGAAGAAAGAAAAACTAAAGCTATCCTGAAAGCTAAACTAGAGCCGTCTAAAAAAAAAGATCTCCTTTTGCTTCTGTACGTCTTCCCTTAAAAAGCCAAAAGAAAGAAGCCTAAAAGCTATTTCCTGTGGTCCCCACACATGTGGACAAAGCCTCCAAATTACTTCTTGGTCCAAGTCTCTCTACGTTGCTTTCTTTGAAAGGCCAAAATGACTAAATGCCTTTCACTAGCTTGTGGTCCCCACCAATTCAAGAGTCCAAGGTCCTTAGAAGTCTCCATTTCCCATAAAAGTCCCTCCTTTTTGGTAATTTTCTGCTTTGTTCCTGAAATTAAGTCCCAATACCAAATATAAGTAAATATTAATAATTAAAACAATATTTGGCAAGAATAAAAGGGGAAATTAACAACAAAATTACTAGCAATTAACACCCTATCAATTCCCCCCACACCTAAATCATGCTTGCCCTCAAGCATGATTAACTCAGAAATGCAATAAAGATACTAAGCAAACCACAGCAGTTCATACCAAGAATGGCATTCCAAATTCCCCAATAACCTCATCGAAATCAGAGTATACCAAATCAACAATTCTCACCGTTTAAAGTGCACTCAATCACTCCAAAATGTATATGAGATGTATATAAGATAACTCTCAGATCAACACAATAGAATGACACTACCATAAGCTTGCTCATATATCATATCTCCACCACTTACTTATGAATTTAAATGCAGCAATCAAGGGACTTTAAAAGGTTGTAATGGGGTTAGGGTGAGAAGGTA
>NW_020864166.1:0-2481 GCF_003713205.1 Coffea eugenioides
CTTGAACCCCTAGCTATTACACTTTGACATTTAAATGCTTCTCAAATAATTATCAAAATTAAATTAAATATATGAAACTTAAAACAAATAAAACTAATAACTAAAAGAAAAATCACTCAAAAAATGCAATTACACACATAAAAACACATAAGGGCACATAATGGGATTTAAAATAACAAAAGAAGATACCTCCCTTAAAATAGTAGCTAATTGGGGGGTGGATTTGCTCTACTTAACTCCAGAATAAACAAAAAATGATCAAGACACTAATTTAATTAATAAATAAATCATAAGAAAATGGAAATAAATATCAAATCTATCAAATTTCCAGGCAATTCAAATGGAATATAGATGAATAATTCAAAAATAAAAGCAACTTCTTATTTTGAGAAACCAAAACAAAACAAGGAACTTAATTGCAAATAATTGAGAAAATTTTTTGGAGTCAAATTATTAATATTATTACAAATGATTTTAGGGGTTTCAAAATAAAATTTTAAAAAAAAAGAAAAATAAATTATAGCGGCATCAAAATAAACCTATAACAAACCCAAATGCTCAAATATGTTTCCACAGATTCACAGAAAAAAAAAAACCGACACCCATTTGCTAAACCCAAACAAAAATATTACCCAAATCTTTAACTCTTTTGCTAAAACCCAAATCAAAATTATAAATCTATCAAAATCATTAAACCTTAAATTTCATCCTAAAACTCATAAATAATCTGTCCAAAAAATCATATTAAAGCATGCCAAAGAAAGTTAAAATTTTAAGGGACAAGAATTGATTGATTTTTCAATTTTTTGGGCCATATCAGAATTATTTGAAAAGATAGGGGTTAAAGTGCAATTTTTGAAATTTTTTCAAGCAAGCTTCGAAGGATTAGCGGTTCTTTCTTCTGTAGCTTTCTGTGCTTCTTGAGGGCCCTTTCCTGCAAACTTACTACCCTTTGCTGTCTCTCAAGAAACCCGAAACGCGGGCACAACAGCAACCATTGCTGTCCTGAAAGCCCACAAATATCCATCACAATTTCATAGCTTGTGAGCTGTTGCATAAAAGAAATGAATAAAAAAAAAACCTCTTTCAGATAACGGCAAGAGGTTGTGTGCGTCCACATGCCTACAACAATAAAAAAGAAACACACATCAAGGCCATCGCAAGAGTATGCAAGCTCAGATTGAAGAGATGACAGAAAAAGAGAAGAAAAATCTTAACTCATGAATCGCAACAGGCATCTTGCGATAATTCCTACATCACATAATTAATCCACCATTCAAACAAACCCAGTCAAAGAAATAACTTTATAAACTTCGTCAAACCTAACTGAAATAGATCTGAATTTACAACAAGTCAAGACTATGATGAGGGAGGACTATCAACAAAGATATGGTTATCAACCTGGTCGTCAGGTACCTGGTTCCATCAAGGGCAAAAAAGAACTTAAACTCTTTAGGCTCAATGATGCGTTTTGCAATTCTTCATAAGTAATTTTGCTTAATTCTACATAAAGGAGTAAGGTTTTATTGCTTACCTTGAGAATGTGAGTTGCTGCAAATGTTTTAAGTTAACTGAAATGTTTGTCCTCAATCAAACAATGAACATGAAATATCGCATGGTGTAATTTGACAGGTTGGTGCGCCATCATATAGCCTAGTAGCACAAGTAAAAGAGTGGAATCTAGTTGCCAATTAAAATTATATCAAAAATTGGATGCGAAGTATGTGGGAAGGCAGGGACTCTAGGTCGCATGCAACTGTGTTCGTTACATTTGCATTTCTACTCCCCTATTCCTGAAAAGGTTTGGTGTGAGATATCCGTATCCTCTAGAAAAGGGGAGTTGCCTTATTCACAAGTGATATTACTTGATTTTGTATTAAAGGGCTAAGTGAAGGCCGGCCCTCCCGTCTCTCAGAGAAACTGGGGATGAATTTGTTCTCTTTTTGAAATCCACAGTATCATCACGGCGGGGGGGTGTTTATGTAAATTAAAGATCCCAATTAAGCGAGTGCGAATTAAAATCAAATGAGCCCTATAACTAATTAAGTTTTAAATGCCAAAATTTACTAAAATCAGATTAATGATAATACTCCAAGATCTAGACCAAGAAAATAACTCCTTCAAGCAATGGGTTTCACAACTAATTTTTGATCCATCGATGCAAACGGTCAAACCCTTATTACTAATAAACTCGATCTAAATAACTGTCCATTCTTATCTCTGATAACAGTTCGAATCTGCGTTTAAGCTCCTTTTCCCATGTTCGGTAATTTAAATTAAGGTACTGCTCACCATTATCAGCTGCTCTGAGGAGTTTGAGGAAACAATCCTAGGTACGGCCGCATAAAAGATTTAATTCCCCAATTGCCCGGCCTATGTGGAGGCATAAATTAGAGGAGCCCTATTCTAGCCCCAGAATAGACTGCTATTTAGCAGAGTTTATCTTAGATTAGCCACGACAGTTATTCCCCTGACACAAAC
>NW_020864167.1:0-1489 GCF_003713205.1 Coffea eugenioides
CAACAGGGCTAGGGAAGCAGTACTGGGAATCCTGGACATAATCTGGGACATAATCCAGGTAATCATGAGGGAGAGGACCGTGCTTTAGAACGGTTCCAAAAGTTTGCACCTCCTAAGTTTATAGGTGGACCCAATCCTGACCTAGCAGAGGCCTGGATGGACCGTATGTTAGATATATTTGCCGCGCTTAGGTATTCAGAGGAGCGGCTGATATCTTTTGCTGTTTTTCAGTTTGAAGGGGCCGCTCGAGCCTGGTGGAACGTGATTAAAACCAAGTGGGAGCGCGAACAAACCCTGGACCTGATCAACTTGGACAGGCGGAACTTTAATGAAAAATATTCTCTCCCATTGTGCAAAAACGGGAATGAATGATTTATCCGCTGGTCAAGGGGCACTAGTTGTTGGCAGCGAGTTGAGACTCAGTTCAACAAACTCTTCTCTGCTTGCCCGCAGAGCTGGTACTAACGAGCAAAAGCGAATTCGCCTTCAGGAAATACCTGTCACAGTCCAAGTCCTTTCTCTCCCCATTTTTCCCTTGAAACTTTGGGCCTTGTGGACTGAATTGTTTGTTCTCTCTCTGAAAGAGCCCGGACACCGAGAAAAAATAAAGAATAAAAAAAGGAAAAAAAAAAAAAAAAAAAAAAAAAAAAAAAGAAAAAAAAAAAAAGAAAACGAAAGAAAAAAAAAAAGTAAGAAAGAAGGAAATTGAGACTCTCAATAAGAATAGACAAAGAATCAAGTTTCAAAAAAATCGTAACAGTATTTCCGCAATGTCTTCCTTTGGTAGGCTTCCCAATCCTTGAATTAGGGCAGTCAGGTCCCAAATCACTTGGTTGATTTCCCCATAAACTGAGGTTCCCTAATTTGATTTTTCCAACATCTTTGAAAGTTCCAATCTTGATTGAATTCCCAAAGACCTCAACGACTCACCCGCCAAACACTAAACACAATTCCGTTTACAAAAAACAAACCTAAACACCTTAAGCCCAAATCGGCCTTGGGAGTTCTTTAGAAATTCTTCTTCAAAAAAAAATCGGTGAAGTAAGGAAGTCTAGTTTGCGATCCATTGGAAAAATGTAACCGTTGTGAAATCGAGGACTGGTTTCGTGACGTTTATTGAAAGCATCCAAAAGCACTGCACTTACCCCCTCCAACCAAATTACGACGCCGGTGAGAAAACGCAGCAAAACAGGCAGCTAAAAAAAAAAAAGAGAAAAAAAAAAAAAAAGTTCCAGCTTCGGGTAGAGTTTTTCTAGGATTTGTAAAATTCTGCTTTGTGTCTTGTTACTTGCTTATAGGGTAATTAATTCTGGAATTTTTGAGAGTTGAGTTATTTTAAGAACTTCGAGAAGGAAAATTGAGAGTGAGTGTGTTTTCTTGAGTGATACACGAGTGTTTTGCAAGGTAGACTAGGATACATCTATTTTGCAGGTTTGACAATATGTCTCAAGAGGGGAACATGGCCGAGCCGTCTGAGACCGACGTGTCA
>NW_020864168.1:0-1164 GCF_003713205.1 Coffea eugenioides
CCTTTGTTTCCATTTATTTGTTTTTTTAGAAACCTGGACAAGTTGCTCCAAATCATTGCATTTGTACTTTGCCTTAAAAGCTGTATATTAGCTATGGATGTAGTCCTGCAAGTTGAGATACTGTAGACTTTTTTTTTCTGCTAACTTATAAATTCATTCTAGAACACAAACCTCTAAGGTTGCATCTCAAGTCTAAGGTGTTGCATCTGGTGACTGAGAAATCTGGTGATAGAGTTCTAAGGCTGCATCTCAAGTCTACTTAAGGACTTGTACTAGTATCACTTTGGAAGAGCTTGGTAAGAGGACCAAAACTCATCAATTAGTTTTGATGTGAAAAAAGATCTTCCTCCGTAAAAATTCATGAACTAGGAATGTTATTAGAACAGCATGGACAGCTTCTTATGGTATGTTTTGAGAGTCCATGATTCTCCAGAATATACTTGTTAGCCTTACTTGTGCTGAATTTCACATGTTTCACTATTTTTTAAGGGCAAAGGTGCTTTGGCCAAAATGTTTTGCTTGCAAATGTGTTGACCGCAGTTACTTCTCTGCCTAGTATGTTCCTTTTGTTAAGTTTACAAGGGAGAGGTCAAACCTCTTAAACAGAAACAAAACATAGGGTCGCAGCCCCTAAAATATTTTATATGTTGCACCACGCAAATTCGCACGTAAGTTCCCTGCGAGGCGGTTTTGCTGTTTATGGGGTGTGGGAGTGGCAATCCCAGGAATATCTTTGTTGACGCTGCACTCTTCTAGCTGAGCTAAGTGGCTGCGACGAGCTTTACGCGTTCTTTCTCCAAACATGTTGTAGCCAGGATTCCCGATCCCTACTTAAAACATTCCTGATCTGACATATTAGATTGTATAGTGGTGAGTCCTGTCCTGTTCCTTGTATTAGTTCCAAAGCTGCCTTGCAATTCGTGTCCAGAGTCACTCTTCTTTCTCCAGAGTTCCAAGCCATTTTTATCCTTTTGAGTACTCCCCACAGCTCTGCTAAGTGCTATCATATTATCTATTAGCCCAATATTCACTATAAAACCTGCTTTCCATCTCCCCCAGGTATCTATATGTCCCTTTTCAAATTAATATGGCTTCGCCTCTTCTACTTGGAATAATGCTAAATTGAGAAGTGTACATCTTGCCACAGTTAATTGCTAATTATTG
>NW_020864169.1:0-1111 GCF_003713205.1 Coffea eugenioides
TTGTCTTCATCTTCAACTTCTTGATCATTTTGAACTTCATTTTCCATTTCAGTTGCTGCTGGTTTAGAACTTCCTTCATTCCCAATTGATAGCTTTTCCATTCCTTCTCGAACACCTACATCATCATCCTCACACAAACTTTTGGAATTATCATCACTGGCTTCATCAAATGTTATATGTATAGCTTCTTCAATCACAAGAGTCCTTCTATTAAAAACTCTATATCCTCTTTTATTTTCACAATATCCCAAAAATATTCCTTCATCAGATTTTTTATCAAACTTGCCAAGATGTTCCTTTAGATTCAAAATAAAGCATTTACAACCAAATACTTTGAAATAATATTTTCCCACCTCAAACGCGTAGTTTTCTTTAATCAATAATTCAGTTCATACAGGACGTGTTCTCTTTCAATTGGTACTTCTAAGAGAATTCTTATTCATCTACATACATTGCGTTGTTACCTGCTTCAGTCCAATAGGTATTTAGAGCACACACTTATTACATTCATTCAACCATGTTCTAATCGTAAGGCCAGCCTTCCTTGAGAGATTTCTCCTTGTTTTTTTCCTTTCTACAAACCTATTTTTGCCCTCTGGAGTCCTGCAATACGAAAACTCATTGACATAACCAATTACTAGCCCCATCACATGATACAACATCGAGAAAATCCAACAAAAATTATTGAATTCACTCTAAGTTCCATTATTCACTTCTATTTTCTATTTATCAATTTTTAAACAAGCAGAATTTTGCACTTTAGCAAATAAAATGAAGTAAAATTTTGAAGGCATCATCCTTTATGAGCAAGGAAATATCACCCAAGTGTATCTAGAGTAATCATCCACAATCACAAAACAGTATTTCTTACCACCCAAGCTAGAGATTTGAGTAGGGCCAAATAAGTCAAGATGCAAGAGTTCTAAGGGTTTTGAAGTAGATACACACTTCTTTGTTTTAAAAGAAACTTTTGTTTGCTTACCAAATTGACATGCATCACATATTTTATCCTTTTCAAAACTGATTTTTGGCAAGCCTCTAACTAGTTCCTTTTTCGAAATTTCCTTTAGTAAGTCCATGTTAAAATGACAAAGTCTTCTATGCCACAACC
>NW_020864170.1:0-30426 GCF_003713205.1 Coffea eugenioides
TGTGACGCCCCACATCTCCCTAAGGCGGACCAAAGGGTATCCGCGGACGCCTGCCCAGCTCACGCCAGGACTCAAGCAAATCCATTCAATTTAAAATCAAACTAATCACTTCGATGAGAGAAACATGAACACAATAATGCGGAAGCGTTCAAGCTTAATAAGTCACTTAATTTATAACTAGTACATCGGGTAATCATGAAACGACTTAAATTCAAAATACACATCAGGGCCCAAACTTTTCAAGTTTACAATTTCCAAAAGTACAACCCAAACCAGGGCCTAGTCAAAATATATAACAGGAGTCTTAACAAAATTCAACGGATGGTTTCTCCAAGAGTCGGTCCTGTTAAGGAAAACAAAACTATAGGGTGAGCTAACGCTCGTGAGGCCAAGAACACACATGCAAGCACTTAGTCAAATAACAAACCCAAATTTAATAAATAAAACCATGTCTTTTTAACAATCAATTATTCAAACAAGAAAATTAATCAGAAACAATTCAAGGATATAGTAGCTCTCAGGAGCTAAGTTCCACTCGATCTGCCGTTGTCATTCGTATACCTTCCCGCATTGACCCTCCTGTCAACCGGGTCGGTATTTCCATTTCCGTAGATCACCACTTACTTTCCTCCGTCCACCGTACACCTCAAGGGCCCACAAGTCTATTATTGGGCGATACTCTACAAGTATGCCAAGCAAGACCTCTTATTAGGTCGAGCTTATAATCTCATGGCTCGCCCAAGTTCCCGACCAAGCCCATTGCCGGCTCGAGTTCAAGGTCGGCCTATGAGTTTGGGCGTCCCCCATATTTTTGAAAGTCGAGGAGGTTCACTCCAACGACACAAGCATTCATGACATAACATTGCATTTCATTCATTCATTCAAGACATTCCATTCATTCATTTGAAATTAGAACGAGTGCGATAAAGTACACACCCGCCCTTATTTTTAAAACTTTCAACAAATACCACAATTAAACAAGTATCAAAATTCACACACTTGACACTCACTGAGCAATTCAACAAGAATTATTTTCCGGAAGTTCAAGTGTCCACGGTGAGATCCTCTTGAAGGTCTCCTTGTGCGCCTGGCAAATTAATAGTGGATAATCACACAATTAACCCACTTATCAAGAAAGATTGTACACTAGTACAATCTAAGAATTATTTTGCAAAAAGGAACCTCAATTACACGTAAATCGAGGTTCAACTTGCCGTTTATTAGGTATAATATTATTTGAGTTTTTATCATGAAAATCGTAAGCAAAACGTTTAAGAATATAAAAAGAATAAAGAGTTTTTTGAAAAAACTCTATTTTCTTGGAATTGGAAAATTTTCCAGTTTTATGATAAATCTTTGAAAAATCGTAACTCGCTCGGTATAAGTCGAGAATTGGAAAACTTTATACCGTTGGAAACCTCTTAGAGAGTACTATAAGTTCCTAGAAGACACTTTTCCATGAATCGAAGTGAAAAGTGGTCAAAAATGAGCGTGAAGGCGCAGGGTCGGTTTTCATGGCAGAATGAAGTTGGTTTTTGGCCAACTTTGAAAATTCGGCACGATTCGTACGTTGCAAACCGGCCTCTGAAATTTTCAGCTCAATTAGTGTTGCAAGTGAAGTGTATGACAAAACAAACGGATCAAGAATCGGAGTTTCGAGCACCGAGATACGGTAGCCCGAAGTTGAGCAAATTCAAGACTGGAGAAGAATTTCCAGATTTGAACCCCCAACTTTAGAATTTTAATTAGGTACCGAAACGAACTTGAATTGGCACCAAAATTGGCAGTGTTTCAATACTATATGGAAAGTATCTCTCTATCGAATTTCGGGGAAAAATACCTTCGACAAGGTAGTTAATGAGCCAACCGAAGTTCAAGAAAATTCCTAAGGCATTCTGCCTTTGACTTTCATTTCCCAAATTTCCAATCGTTCAACCAAGAAGGTTATCCAACCATGGTTCATTTGTAAAATGAGGGTCTAAGATACACCCATAATATCTTTGGTAAATGTTTAATATCAAAAACATCAACTAACAAGTTCACTACAAGATTTGGTTCCAAACCAGTCCAAACGTTAGGGTTTTCCAAAACAGAGCAGTCCACTTGTTTCAGTCACAACTCAGTCAATATAGCTCGAAATTGAGCATGGCTTACGCCGTTGGAAAATACATTCATAGTACTAAAATATCACAGAAGAAGTCATTCCCAAATTCGGCACCCATCTGGTTCAAATTCGGGCATCAAGTTGCTGCCTGTACACTTCATTCCAGAGGAGCAGAGCAACAGGACAGCGAACTTAAAACATTTGGTTCGGCTTGCTCACAGAGAATCAGAACGTGCATTTTATACCAAATTAAAGCTAGGAATGTCTAGTTTCAAACGCCACCGACGGCACATGATTTCGACATCCGAGGACAGAGTTATAGCCAAAATACCAACGCTGGACAGTGCATTACGGGACAGATTTCCAGATTTGCTGGTTTCGGAAAAAAAATTCATTTGCTCCATTAAACCTCAATATTTTCCAATGAAATTTTTCACACATCTAATACATCCTATAAACATCCAATTCAAGCCATTAAACCATTAAGATTTGGCCTGGAAATGGCCGAACATAGCAGGGGCAAAATCGGAAGTTCTAGCCTCTTACACCCAATGAAGTTTCTACTAATTACCCATCACTAATGCATCATTATAATCACTAAACCAACAATATAATCACCATTAATCATCACATCAGCAACAACAACTCAAGTGTGGGAATACCAAGAGCCCACAATCACATTTTTACACCATAAACAAGTAACTAAGTGCATGCATGAGTTTGATCTTGCTATATAACCTCCAAAAGACAAGAATTTGTGGGTTGATCATTACCTCTTCCTTGGGTGTGCAAGACCAGAAAATTTCGGCCCTCTTGAAGCTCCAAAGAAACCGTGAGATGCAGCCTTTTGTTAGCTAAATGTAGTCTCCAAGTGGTTTGCTAAGAGATCTCCAAGTTTGGTGTGATTTGGGTGGATTTTGGTGCATGGATTAAAGATGAAAAATGAAGAACAAATGGAGAGTTCTTCTCCTCTTTGTTGTTCGGCCAAGTGAGGTAAAGAGAGAGAGAGTGTGCTGATGCAATTGGCTTCCAAAGGAAGATTCTTTGTGTGGTGTAAAATGCACCTCAAAGTCAACTTGAAATAGTGTAATTTAGGGTGCGTTTGGACTCGATTTCTCGAGCGTTTGGTTCACTAGTACACTAAACCTCTAATGCACTCATGTTAATATAAATATTATTCACTCTTAATTGTCCCGGAATAAAGGTCTAAAGTCCCTCAAATGAAGTCGCGCGTGTGAAAACGCGTACCGTCAATTTTACCGCTATAACGCGAAACTTTCGAAAAATTCTTATAACGATTGCACTACTAACTATCACTTGAATATTTATACTTAAGATTACCTATTTTAGTACCATAGTACAAGTCTCTAATATTCCAAGCTTATTGTGCTACTACGCGGATAAAATCTCCAAGTACTATTCACTATTTTTACGAAACGCGCTCTAGGAAATTAATTTTCGAAACGAATCATTTTAAAAATATAACGAAGTTATATTACCATGTATTTAGGTCTAATAAGACTAGAAAATATTCCTTGGAAATAAAATCCAATTAAATAATTTATTAAGCCATAAATTAGGCATAAAATAATAGTTTTTGCGAGTCCTCACATCCTCTCCCCCTTAAGAAAATTTCGTCCTCGAAATTTACCTTGGTCGATGAATAAGTCTGGATACTTCTCCTTGATTGTCTCTTCAACTTCCCATGTTGCTTCCTCGACTCCATGGTTCTTCCATAGAACTTTCACTAGTGGTATCTGCTTGTTCCTCAATTCCTTCACCTTTCGATCCAGAAGTTTACCGGTCTCTCCTCATAGGTTAGGGTTTCATCAATCTCAATATTCTCCGGTTGTAAAACATGAGAGGGGTCTGGATGATACTTCTTAAGCATGGACACATGAAACACGTTATGAATACGAGATAAACTCGGTGGTAATTCCAGCTTATAGGCTACATTCCCAACTCGCTGAATAATCTTATAAGGCCCTACAAACCTTGGTTGTAGTTTCTTCCCTTTTCCGGACATCAAACTTGCTTTTAAAGGCATAATCTTGAGAAATACCATATCTCCAACAGTGAACTCCAAATCCTTCCTCCGATTGTCGGCATAACTCTTTTGTCTACTCTGAGCGGTTTGAATTCTTTGCCGTACCAATTTCACCTTCTCATTAGCCTCCTCAATCCAAGATACAGTAGTCGTGTCTAAGATTTTCCGTTCACCTACTTCATCCCAACAAATTGGGGATCTACACTTCCGACCATAAAGTGCTTCGTATGGAGCCATTTGAATAGAAGAGTGGAAACTATTGTTATAGGCAAATTCCACTAAAGTCAAAAACTTACTCCAATTCTCTCCAAAGTCCAGTACACAAGTCCTCAACATGTCCTCAAGAGTTTGAATTGTTCTTTCAGATTGTCCATCAGTCTGGGGATGATAGGTGGTACTAAAGTTCAACTTAGTCCCCAACACTTCTTGCATCTTTTGCCAAAACCTCGAAACAAATCTTGGATCCCTATCTGACACAATACTCACAGGTATACCATGTAGTCTGATAATCTCATCCAAGTACAATTTGGCCAACTTCTCCAATGGATATTTCATATTAATTGGCAGAAAATGAGCCGATTTAGTCAATCTATCTACTATTACCCAAATGGCATCATGGCCTTTCTGTGTCCTTGGTAAGCCTGATACAAAATCCATGGTAATATTTTCCCATTTCCACTCAGGTATTTCTAGAGGTTGCAAAAGCCCAGATGGTTTCTGATGTTCGGCTTTAACCTGTTGACAAACCAAGCATGTCTGGACAAATTGGGCAATTTCCTTCTTCATATTTTTCCACCAATATAGACCTTTCAAGTCTTGGTACATTTTGTTCCCTCCTGGATGTACTGTAAACTTTGATCGGTGTGCCTCTTCCAAAACTTCTTTTCTAAGTCCTTCATCCTTTGGCATAACCACCCGATTTCGAAATCTCAATATTCCATCTGATCCCAAAGTGAAATCGGTCTGGTCTCCCATCTTGACTTTCTCCACCAACTTTTGCATTTCAGGGTCCTTTTCCTGAGATTCCTTAATACGTCCCAATAAAGTGGAGGTTATCACAATATTCCCCAAAAGTACTTTCCTTGGTTCCAATCGAGGATTCCAATAGCTAACTTCCTCCAACAATCGAAATTCCTTAACCATCAATCCAGCCATCTGTACCTGACGGCTCAAAGCATCGGCCACTACATTGGCCTTCCCAGGATGGTACTTAATAATGCAGTCATAATCTTCCAGAAATTCCATCCATCTACGTTGCCTCAAATTCAGTTCCTTCTGAGAAAATAAGTACTTAAGGCTTTTGTGATCTGTAAAAACCTCGAATGTCACTCCGTATAAATAGTGTCTCCATTTCTTCAAAGCAAAGACCACAGCCGCTAACTCCAAATCATGGGTCGGATAATTTCCTTCATGCGGTTTCAACTTTCTGGAGGCATAAGCTATCACTTTATCATTTTGCATCAAAACACATCCCAAACCTTCCTTAGATGCATCGGTGTAAACCACAAAACTATCATGTCCATTTGGTAGAGCTAGAACAGGCGCTCTTGTCAACCGTCTTTTCAACTCCTGAAAACTTCCTTCACACTTAGAATTCCAAATAAACTTTCTATTTTTCTTGGTCAACTCAGTCATAGGTCCAGCGATTTTCGAAAAATCCTGGATGAATCTCCGGTAATACCCCGCCAATCCTATAAAACTCCGAACTTCCGTTGGGTTTTCCGGTCGTTTCAATTTCGAAACAGCTTCCACTTTAGCTGGATCCACTTTAATCCCATCCTTAGAAATTATATGCCCTAGGAAAGTCACTTCCTTCAGCCAGAATTCACACTTGCTAAACTTAGCATATAACTGATGTTCCCTCAAGATTTGTAAAACAATTCTCAAATGTTTCTCATGATCTTTCACATTCTTAGAATACACCAAAATGTCATCAATGAAAATCACCACAAATTGATCCAAGTAAGGCTTAAAAACCCTATGCATTAAATCCATAAAAGCGGCAGGTGCATTGGTTAACCCAAAAGGCATCACTGCAAACTCGAAGTGCCCATACCTCGAGTTGAAAGCAGTCTTAGGTATGTCCTTCTCCAAAATCCTCAATTGATAGTAACCTTGCCTTAGATCCAACTTTGAAAACACCACCGCCCCTTGCAATTGATCAAACAGTTCATCGATGTGGGGTAGTGGGTATTTATTCTTAATCGTAACATCATTTAAACCTCGATAATCTATACATAACCTCAAACTCCCATCTTTCTTCTTTACAAACAAAACTGGGGCTCCCCACGGAGAATCACTCTCTCGTATAAAACCTCGTTCCAACAAATCCTGTAATTGTAACTTCAACTCCTTCAACTCAGCTGGAGCCATCCTGTATGGTGTCCTTGATATAGGTGCTGTTCCCGGGGTTAAATCAATTTTAAAAGCTATTTCCCGTTCCGGGGGTAGAGACTCCAATTCTTCAGGAAAAACGTCAGAAAATTCTTTTACTACCGGTGTGTCCTCCAGATTCACCTTATCGCTAGGAGTATTAATAAGAAAAGCTAAATACCCTTGAGCTCCTTTACTTAACAACTTTCTAGCCCGGATTCCCGAAATAAGTGCAGACGAGGCTAACTTACCCCTCACATCCAATTTCAAGGTTGCTTCCCCTGGAATACACAATTCTACAATTTTCGTCCTACAATTTAGTTGAGCATTATAACGGGCTAACCAATCCATCCCTAGGATCACATCATATCCTTTAATCGCTAAGCCTATCAAATCGGCCAGCAATTTTCTTTCCCTCACGCAAATTTCACTATTCTTATACACCATATTAGCAATTAGACTTTTGTCCCCAGTGGGTGTTTTAACCTCCAAGTCATATGGTAACTTAATTGGCTTCAAGTCTATTCCACTCATGAAATCAGGGTTTACAAAAGAGTGCGTTGCACCCGGATCAATTAAAACCCTAGCTAGGCGGTGAAAGATTGGAATGGTACCTTCGACCACTTCGGTCGCCTCTGGAGCTTGTGGATAGTCCAATGCGTAGACCCTAGCCGGTACTTTTGGTCGACTCCCTCCGGCACTGGTCTGCTTAGAGGTTGATTTTTCAGGTCTCTGCAGGCTTCCCCCTGTCTTTGACGATTTCGGACAACTTGCAATCTGATGCTCAATGCTCCCACACAGTAAGCATTTTCCCAACTTTCTCCAGCAGTCATTCTCAGAGTGGTTGGGTTTACCACAATACCCACAAGTAACTTGAGGGGTCACAGTCGATCCAACAGATGGTGCTCCCCTAGCTTGAGTCGTCCCGCTACGACCTCCCCTAGATAGAGCTCCCCTAGAAGCTCCAGCAGTTCTCGTTCCCCCTTCCCCTCTTCCCTTTTTAGAAGGGTGTATAAACTTACTGGTCTGCCCAGTAGTGCGACTAGGGAAATTCCTTTTCCTATTGTGGAAATCCCTCACTTGAGACCTTGCATTCTCAACCCTTTGCGCTTTCTCTAAAGCCTCAGTAAAAGTAGAGATTTGGGCTGCAGCCAGGCCCTCCTGAAGTTCCACATTAAGTCCCTGTATGAACCTTCTAATCCTTCTCCGTTCATCGGTTACTAGCTCAGGAGCATATTTGGAAAGCTTAGTGAACTTCCCTTCATATTCTGCGACAGTAAGGGTTCCTTGTTTCAACTTAATAAATTCGTCCTCCCTTTTCTCTTGGATCAAGGGCGGAAGAAACTTTTCATTAAACTCCCTTGTGAAATTTTCCCAGGTCCAAGGGGTTTGAGCTCTTTCCCATTTTCCTTTTATCAGATCCCACCAAGCACGGGCTACTCCCTCAAATTGAAAGGCAGCAAAGTTCACGCGCCTATCCTCAGTATAGTCTAGAGCGGCGAATATGTTGGTCATCCTTTCTAACCAATTCTCCGCTACTTCGGGGTCAGGTTCACCCATAAACTTAGGCGGGTTAAACTTTAGGAATCTTTCCAGGGCTCTATCCTCTCCCCTATCCTGGCCCCCAGGTTGGTTAAATGGTCCAGGACCCTGTCTCTCCGCTAAACGTTCTAGGATATCAGTCATCCTATTGATGGCAGTAGCCACTTGGTTACCCTCAACGTTTTCCTGTCCCTGGGTCGGTCCAGTTGCCGAACCCTGGTCATCCCCCTGAGGTTGGGCCTGTCTAGACGCTCGCCCACGGCCTCGACCACTTCTTAATCCTTCCATTAGTCTAGACGTGCCTAGTGCAAGAAATAAATTAATTTAAGCAGAAAACAAGAATTTTATCGAATTTAGAACTAACCAAGAAAGCATTGAAATTAACAATAATTTACATTCATAAGCATGTCAAGTTTGTACAATTAGCAAGTTAGGGACAATTCACAAAATATAGCACACAGGTGCTCAAAATATACTTTTAGTCACAGAAGACTAAAGTAAGAACAAGTGCCCAAAAATAGGCCACACAAGCATGCAAAATACAATGGCCTCGGCACTCGCGTCACCCTAACTAGTCCTAACTGTACCAGTCAAAAGTCAAAAGAGGTCAATGACCAAGATCCTAGTCCATAGCAGGGCTACCAGGAGGAACCTCCTCCTCGGGATCCTCCTCCGGATCCTCCTCCTCATCCTCAGGAATCACTGCAGTAGCGTCCTCAACCAGACTAGTAGCATCAACCAGCATCTCGAAAGCCCGAGTACGGACATCTCGTGCTAACCTAGTGAGTCGAGCCCTAGTATCCCGAAGCTCCTGGTTAACCACTGCAGACGTGGCTACCTCACCCTCTAGCACCTCCTCAAGCTCAGCAATTCGCTCACCCTGAGCGCCAACCATCTGCCTAAGCTCATCTACCTCAGCCTGTAAACCAAGGTTGGCATCCACCAACTGACGACGCTCGTCGTCCAAAGCAAGCACCACATAGTCCGGGTAGGCGAAAGTCAACCTACACGCACATCGAGGGTATCTATCATGCGGTGAGTAGCGTACACGAGCTTCTCCTGCTATAGGTCGATAGTAGATAGTCCTAAGGGGCACGTAATGACCATTCGCATGGCCATTCCCATTAGCTGCCGGGGCTCCGTTTCCATCAGCCATTCCTGCAAAATAATAACAATAATAATACCTTTCGGGTTAGAAACTTAAATCACTACCTAATTCCAATATCCTGCAATGCATGCCTAACTTAATCGTTGGTTCATCCCAATCGTCACTTGAGGTAGGACTAACTTAGTTGCTAGCTCGCCTCAAGTATCACTTAGGGTAGGATTAAGTCATCCTATATCGAGTCTTAAAGGTAGAGTATCCAATATGTCTCCCATATAGACCTCTAACCTAGTGCTCTGATACCAACTGTGACGCCCCACATCTCCCTAAGGCGGACCAAAGGGTATCCGCGGACGCCTGCCCAGCTCACGCCAGGACTCAAGCAAATCCATTCAATTTAAAATCAAACTAATCACTTCGATGAGAGAAACATGAACACAATAATGCGGAAGCGTTCAAGCTTAATAAGTCACTTAATTTATAACTAGTACATCGGGTAATCATGAAACGACTTAAATTCAAAATACACATCAGGGCCCAAACTTTTCAAGTTTACAATTTCCAAAAGTACAACCCAAACCAGGGCCTAGTCAAAATATATAACAGGAGTCTTAACAAAATTCAACGGATGGTTTCTCCAAGAGTCGGTCCTGTTAAGGAAAACAAAACTATAGGGTGAGCTAACGCTCGTGAGGCCAAGAACACACATGCAAGCACTTAGTCAAATAACAAACCCAAATTTAATAAATAAAACCATGTCTTTTTAACAATCAATTATTCAAACAAGAAAAGTAATCAGAAACAATTCAAGGATATAGTAGCTCTCAGGAGCTAAGTTCCACTCGATCTGCCGTTGTCATTCGTATACCTTCCCGCATTGACCCTCCTGTCAACCGGGTCGGTATTTCCATTTCCGTAGATCACCACTTACTTTCCTCCGTCCACCGTACACCTCAAGGGCCCACAAGTCTATTATTGGGCGATACTCTACAAGTATGCCAAGCAAGACCTCTTATTAGGTCGAGCTTATAATCTCATGGCTCGCCCAAGTTCCCGACCAAGCCCATTGCCGGCTCGAGTTCAAGGTCGGCCTATGAGTTTGGGCGTCCCCCATATTTTTGAAAGTCGAGGAGGTTCACTCCAACGACACAAGCATTCATGACATAACATTGCATTTCATTCATTCATTCAAGACATTCCATTCATTCATTTGAAATTAGAACGAGTGCGATAAAGTACACACCCGCCCTTATTTTTAAAACTTTCAACAAATACCACAATTAAACAAGTATCAAAATTCACACACTTGACACTCACCGAGCAATTCAACAAGAATTATTTTCCGGAAGTTCAAGTGTCCACGGTGAGATCCTCTTGAAGGTCTCCTTGTGCGCCTGGCAAATTAATAGTGGATAATCACACAATTAACCCACTTATCAAGAAAGATTGTACACTAGTACAATCTAAGAATTATTTTGCAAAAAAGGAACCTCAATTACACGTAAATCGAGGTTCAACTTGCCGTTTATTAGGTATAATATTATTTGAGTTTTTATCATGAAAATCGTAAGCAAAACGTTTAAGAATATAAAAAGAATAAAGAGTTTTTTTGAAAAACTCTATTTTCTTGGAATTGGAAAATTTTCCAGTTTTATGATAAATCTTTGAAAAATCGTAACTCGCTCGGTATAAGTCGAGAATTGGAAAACTTTATACCGTTGGAAACCTCTTAGAGAGTACTATAAGTTCCTAGAAGACACTTTTCCATGAATCGAAGTGAAAAGTGGTCAAAAATGAGCGTGAAGGCGCAGGGTCGGTTTTCATGGCAGAATGAAGTTGGTTTTTGGCCAACTTTGAAAATTCGGCACGATTCGTACGTTGCAAACCGGCCTCTGAAATTTTCAGCTCAATTAGTGTTGCAAGTGAAGTGTATGACAAAACAAACGGATCAAGAATCGGAGTTTCGAGCACCGAGATACGGTAGCCCGAAGTTGAGCAAATTCAAGACTGGAGAAGAATTTCCAGATTTGAACCCCCAACTTTAGAATTTTAATTAGGTATCGAAACGAACTTGAATTGGCACCAAAATTGGCAGTGTTTCAATACTATATGGAAAGTATCTCTCTATCGAATTTCGGGGAAAAATACCTTCGACAAGGTAGTTAATGAGCCAACCGAAGTTCAAGAAAATTCCTAAGGCATTCTGCCTTTGACTTTCATTTCCCAAATTTCCAATCGTTCAACCAAGAAGGTTATCCAACCATGGTTCATTTGTAAAATGAGGGTCTAAGATACACCCATAATATCTTTGGTAAGTGTTTAATATCAAAAACATCAACTAACAAGTTCACTACAAGATTTGGTTCCAAACCAGTCCAAACGTTAGGGTTTTCCAAAACAGAGCAGTCCACTTGTTTCAGTCACAACTCAGTCAATATAGCTCGAAATTGAGCATGGCTTACGCCGTTGGAAAATACATTCATAGTACTAAAATATCACAGAAGAAGTCATTCCCAAATTCGGCACCCATCTGGTTCAAATTCGGGCATCAAGTTGCTGCCTGTACACTTCATTCCAGAGGAGCAGAGCAACAGGACAGCGAACTTAAAACATTTGGTTCGGCTTGCTCACAGAGAATCAGAACGTGCATTTTATACCAAATTAAAGCTAGGAATGTCTAGTTTCAAACGCCACCGACGGCACATGATTTCGACATCCGAGGACAGAGTTATAGCCAAAATACCAACGCTGGACAGTGCATTACGGGACAGATTTCCAGATTTGCTGGTTTCGGAAAAAAAATTCATTTGCTCCATTAAACCTCAATATTTTCCAATGAAATTTTTCACACATCTAATACATCCTATAAACATCCAATTCAAGCCATTAAACCATTAAGATTTGGCCTGGAAATGGCCGAACATAGCAGGGGCAAAATCGGAAGTTCTAGCCTCTTACACCCAATGAAGTTTCTACTAATTACCCATCACTAATGCATCATTATAATCACTAAACCAACAATATAATCACCATTAATCATCACATCAGCAACAACAACTCAAGTGTGGGAATACCAAGAGCCCACAATCACATTTTTACACCATAAACAAGTAACTAAGTGCATGCATGAGTTTGATCTTGCTATATAACCTCCAAAAGACAAGAATTTGTGGGTTGATCATTACCTCTTCCTTGGGTGTGCAAGACCAGAAAATTTCGGCCCTCTTGAAGCTCCAAAGAAACCGTGAGATGCAGCCTTTTGTTAGCTAAATGTAGTCTCCAAGTGGTTTGCTAAGAGATCTCCAAGTTTGGTGTGATTTGGGTGGATTTTGGTGCATGGATTGAAGATGAAAAATGAAGAACAAATGGAGAGTTCTTCTCCTCTTTGTTGTTCGGCCAAGTGAGGTAAAGAGAGAGAGAGTGTGCTGATGCAATTGGCTTCCAAAGGAAGATTCTTTGTGTGGTGTAAAATGCACCTCAAAGTCAACTTGAAATAGTGTAATTTAGGGTGCGTTTGGACTCGATTTCTCGAGCGTTTGGTTCACTAGTGCACTAAACCTCTAATGCACTCATGTTAATATAAATATTATTCACTCTTAATTGTCCCGGAATAAAGGTCTAAAGTCCCTCAAATGAAGTCGCGCGTGTGAAAACGCGTACCGTCAATTTTACCGCTATAACGCGAACTTTCGAAAAATTCTTATAACGATTGCACTACTAACTATCACTTGAATATTTATACTTAAGATTACCTATTTTAGTACCATAGTACAAGTCTCTAATATTCCAAGCTTATTGTGCTACTACGCGGATAAAATCTCCAAGTACTATTCACTATTTTTACGAAACGCGCTCTAGGAAATTAATTTTCGAAACGAATCATTTTAAAAATATAACGAAGTATATTACCATGTATTTAGGTCTAATAAGACTAGAAAATATTCCTTGGAAATAAAATCCAATTAAATAATTTATTAAGCCATAAATTAGGCATAAAATAATAGTTTTTGCGAGTCCTCACAGTGTTTGGCTTGGATTTATGACTCGTTATCGAGTCTTATGGTATTTGTTTACATATTCTAGGGCGTGACGTTAGTGCACGACGTACTAGGGACGACGGTGCATGAAACCTCACTTGCTTACTTGGTGAGTATACTACTCACTTGGATTTATAAAGTGGCTTTGCTATATGTGATTGTGATGCCTTGAAGGCTTGTTTGGCTATTGGAAATGATTAGGGTGAGGGTGTACTTGACCGCCCTCATTCCTTTTATGCTTGTGAACGACTGTGTACTGTTTCACTGTCTTACTGTACTGCTTTATGAATGACTGTACTGATATTGTTTGGGTGTCGGTTGGACGAGTATCCAACGACCCTACTGTACTACTGAGCTCAACCCCGTTGGGAGTCACTCGAATCGAGCCAGCGAGGGCTTGGTCGTGAAAATTGACTAGCCACGGGGACTGAAATGAGAATCTTGTGGTAATGAGACCCTTGGTTCCGGTGTACTCGAGTATCACCTAAAGTTACTGCTTGGAGTGCGGGCCCGGTTGGGGTATGTTGGGTGGAAGGAATGGAAGTGAAGAGAGGTCTACGGTTTGGTACTTTTAACATTGACGGAGGGTCAATGAATTTGGATCAAGAATGTAAGCGTGGAAATGGGCTCCTGAGAGCCGACCGTATCCTTTTACCGATTTGTTTTGCTTCTTATTTGAATATTTGCAATGAACGATTATGCTTAATTGATCTTGGTTGATTGTGTGATAGTTGCTCACTGAGCTTTAGCTCACACCATTCCATTTGTTTTCCTTACAGGAAAATAATCACTTTTGGAAGCTCATACTTGTTGGTTGCCAAATTGAGCCATGTATATGTCTATTTTGATAGCTCTTTGCATGAAACCCTAATGTATGTTGGGTTCATCTTTTGGACTGGCAAACCGAACCTTGTATGCCTATGATGAATAGTTTTTGACATGCCGATGTGGTTGTAAATGTTGAATGGCTATGTATTAAGGTTTGGTGGGATCTCGGATTCCACTATTCCAGGCATGAGTCATCGTTTTCATTTTTCTTATGATTTTGTTATTTTGGTTCTTGTGGCTTGTTTACGCGCGTGGGTATGTTCCGGAACGTATTAGATCGACGTGAACTGATCCGTAGTCCTGGCGAGAGCTGGGCAGGCAGTCCGCTAACCCCTTTGGTTCGCCTTAGGGGAAAGTGGGGCTGTTACAATTGGTATCAGAGCTTAGGCTTCAGATCTCTGTAGCGTATCCTAGAGTGAAAGATTAGGATGCCTGACTGTGAGATTAATTTGAATATTATGTAACGAGGATCTATCGTATCCTAGGGGTTACAGAAATTGATTATGTGGGAGTTTCTTACTTGGGATTTCTATGGAAGGAAAATATGGGATGAGAGAATTGTAGTGAAAGATTAGACGCCTTTGAATTATCCTTATACCTCGAAGCATGGCAAGAGTTGAGGTATTTATATTACTGGCTATGGGGGTTAAGAGACCGAAATTTGTTGGCCAACCTCCACGTATGATGATTTTGAACCAAGATAAAAGAATATCAAATGAATAAAATGCATTTTCTGCCTGTATACTTCCTAGATATTTGCAAGCGATGATTTGCCGATTTTAGTAAAAAACAAAAAAAACAAAAAAAAATGTGAATTTTACTTGAATAACTGATGAGTTGTTGAATTTTGTGTATGGTGGGTGGATACGGTTAAAATTTTCTAAACTAAGTTTTCTCCTTGATTGTAGACCGGCATATTCTCGCACTTGAATTTGTCTCTGCTTTACATGAAAAACAAATATATCTTGAGTTTTCGAAAGAATGGCGAGTTATTGGAATTATAATGAAACTCCTGAACTTGATAAGTTTCGGGTTACTTTATATACTTTACTTATGGTTTAAAATTCTTGACTTTCTAGAAGGGTAAACCTATCTTTAAGTGTACGGACTGAGGGACTTTGAGATATAAAGTAACCGCATGCAAGAGCATGGGGTTAGTGTGAAGTGACTTGGTTTTATTTGACACGTAAGTTAGCCAGCTGTACTTGTTTCTTGGGTTTGAACTTGGAACTTGAGACTTTACTATAGAACCTAAGATTGGTTATTCTTGAAGATGATGGTATTTTTGCTAGTCGCTTGTTTATTCCAGATTTTGAACTTTGAACTTCGAAAGGATAACCTTTGGTTTCAACTGGTGTTATGGATTGATTGGATATCGTAAGGGTAGGTGATTTGATTGAAATTAGCAATAATTGGACCCTTGGGTTTAACTATAGCCTAGGAAGGGTGGTGCACGTCCTGAGGCTTTGGTCTCCTGCTTACATGAGCTTTTATCTGTGACATATTGGCCTTATTTTGTGACTTTAGCTCGTGCTATAATTTTTGATACCTGTAAAGAATCATGTTCCGATTCAAACAAATTTTTATACCTTGTATATGTCTTGTCCGGTGTATATGTCTTGTATAATTGTTAGCTCGTGCTTAAATATGCCTTGTTCTGTGATTATAGACTTCTATTAAGTAGGGCAGCAGGAATGGAAAAGGTCCCTAGTACTGAAAATGAATCGAGAATAAACCCGAAGATCAGATCTACCAGTGTATTAAGGATTAACCTAGTCGGGAACTTGGTGAGATTTTTTTGTGCGCAACATATATGATGATTGGTTCTGTGACCATATTTCAATTTTAGGAAGTTTGCACTCTCCAGTAGTATTTTGTTGGTTTGGTGAACAATCTTGAACTGCCTGAGACCGATGAGATTGAGCTTACTTGCAACTTGAACCTGTTTAGGCTAAGGTGCCTTACGTATCCTTAGTGGACCTCATTTGACTGAATATATGGAATGTGGACTAGGATTTGTGACTGCTTAAGAATGTGAATTGCTGGACAGAGGTTAGGCCAGTCTGTTCCTACCTGTACTTATGATCCTTGAACTTGAACTTGTGTTCATGCTCCCTGAACTTGTAATATTTGACCCTGCTTTTGAACTTCTTCGTACTCGCGCACTATGAACCTGAAGAAATTGGCTCTGCTTTTGAACTTATTGATTGAACACTGCTTTGACCCTACTCTTGAACTTATTCGTATTCATGTGGTTGTAGACCGGCTACTACTTTTCTGTAGCGGTTGAACTGAACCTCTCTGGTGGGGCATTGCCTGTTGTGTTGTCCAGCACCGCCATTCTCTGGCGAGGCATGCCTGTTGTGTTGTCCAGCACCACCAGGGATGAAATACTTGAACGGAGGCTCTCTGGTGAAGTTTAGCCGTTGTGCTAGCTTGTTGTGTTGTCCAGCACCACCAGGGCCAACTTACTGAACTAAAATTCTTTGGTGAAGCATAGCCGTTGTGCTAGCTTTTTGTGTTGTCCAGCACCACCAGGGATGAATTTTGATTTGAAGCTTCACTATACCCTAAATTTCTTCCAAATATCTGGGACATTACGTCCGATTTCAAGCCTTTTGCCTGTTTTATCTGGTTACGCGATTAACTCCCTACTGGACCACTGGACCATGACTATTTGATAAGTTGGATTGGCGTGATATTTAGTACTTGAATGTGATAAGTGATTTACAAGATCGTGAATTGTGATAAGTAAGATTATAATGTTTCTTAGTATTTGACTGACTTTGGGAAAAACAAATTGGACCTGGTGAATACGAGTTAGAAGAGATGGAATTCTACTGCTTGATTGGTTCCTGAGCGATATCTTGACCGGCGTTATATAGGAGTTAGAATGTCGAGGACGACATTCTTTTAAGGGGGAGAGAGTGTGAGAACCCGTAAATTCCCTAATATTTTTCCTAGGGTTTTCCCCTTTAATTGCATGTTTTCTGCATTTTCTGGCCTAGGAATATTTTCTTGGTGGATTTTATGAGTAATTATAGTTTGTAGATGATTTTTCTAGCATTGGGTAGTTTTTGAGAAATTACGGATCGAATATGGACGTGGGACCCACTAGTGTGAAAAGTTCGGAAAAATTCGGCCAATAAGATTAAGTTTCGGATACTGTGAAATTTATCGGGTGTTAATGGATAAGTAAAGGAGTGTGAGGTGATTGATGTGAGAGAGAAAAGAAAGGATTGAATTGCATTTAATGAGATGCCATGTGTCATTTTTCTATTGGGTGGACTTTATGATTTACTATTCATGATTTTGACCTTTTGACTTATGGATTAAATATCTTCAAAATTCACAAAAAACTTACCATTTTCACCCCTTGATGGCCGAACCTCTCTAGCAAGAAGAAAGACAAAACTCTTCAACATCTTGGCAAATTCCTAGCTCAAATCATCCAAACTACTTGCTTAAATTAGTTTTTACTCCATAAAATTCCTTCCTTGGGTGCTAGGAAGTAGTTTAGTGAAGTTTGTTTGAAGACTTAAGGTGTCCAACATCTTCCTCTCTCTTAATTTCTTGGTAAGTGATGCTTGAACACCCTACTACACCTAATGATGTTTATGTTATGCTTAGAAGTAGCTTGGGTGATGGTATATGTGATTTATTTCTTGGTTTGAAGTGATTTGGTTGAGTTTTTTATTTTTTGAGGAATTTTCTGGTTTCATATGATCTTGATGGTGTGGTTGTTTTTGATGGTTGGTAATAAGGGGCTTTGACTCTAGTGGGTGTGAATTGTTGATAAATGCAATCAATTTTGGGTTTGGAATGAAATGTGAAAAGTTAGGGTTCATGAACCCCTAATCTGTCCGAAATTTTAGGTCATATATAGAGGCCGAATTGGACTTTGCTCAAAACATGAAAGTTGTAGGTATTTATGAGTATGAAGTGCCTGAACAATTTCAGGGCATTTGGAGTAGTATAGAGTGAGTTATGCCATTTTTACTGTTGCTGTTTTTGGTGAACAGAATGTGCGAACTGCGATAGTAATTGTCTGTTTTGACTGGAATTGGTTTGGATTTGGTTGTTGGTGTCTTCTGATGAAATGTAGCTTGATATCTTAGCTTTCATATGCCTTTGGAATCAATGCATTTGGACCTGTATAGACTGAATTGGACTGATTACAGTTTTGTGTGATTTGGGAACCTGCAATTACGGTTCTGGCTTGGTTTTCTGCATTTTTGACCTAGTTGTGCTAGGATTTGGACTGAGAGGCCTTATTCATTGTTTTAGCCCTGTTTCATAGCTTCGAAACGGTGGGTCTTACGCCCTCATCCAATAAGCGTAGCGCATTTTGTGCCATTACCGCATTTGGAGGCCAAAAACTGTTTTTGTTGTTGGGACAAATGAGTTCCATGTCTTGATTTTCTGGTTTGCTTATATACCTATATATGCATATGAAACCCTATTGGGGTTGTGTTTGGCTTGGATTTATGACTCGTTATCGAGTCTTATGGTATTTGTTTACATATTCTAGGGCGTGACGTTAGTGCACGACGTACTAGGGACGACGGTGCATGAAACCTCACTTGCTTACTTGGTGAGTATACTACTCACTTGGATTTATAAAGTGGCTTTGCTATATGTGATTGTGATGCCTTGAAGGCTTGTTTGGCTATTGGAAATGATTAGGGTGAGGGTGTACTTGACCGCCCTCATTCCTTTTATGCTTGTGAACGACTGTGTACTGTTTCACTGTCTTACTGTACTGCTTTATGAATGACTGTACTGATATTGTTTGGGTGTCGGTTGGACGAGTATCCAACGACCCTACTGTACTACTGAGCTCAACCCCGTTGGGAGTCACTCGAATCGAGCCAGCGAGGGCTTGGTCGTGAAAATTGACTAGCCACGGGGACTGAAATGAGAATCTTGTGGTAATGAGACCCTTGGTTCCGGTGTACTCGAGTATCACCTAAAGTTACTGCTTGGAGTGCGGGCCCGGTTGGGGTATGTTGGGTGGAAGGAATGGAAGTGAAGAGAGGTCTACGGTTTGGTACTTTTAACATTGACGGAGGGTCAATGAGTTTGGATCAAGAATGTAAGCGTGGAAATGGGCTCCTGAGAGCCGACCGTATCCTTTTACCGATTTGTTTTGCTTCTTATTTGAATATTTGCAATGAACGATTATGCATAAGTGATCTTGGTTGATTGTGTGATAGTTGCTCACTGAGCTTTAGCTCACACCATTCCATTTGTTTTCCTTACAGGAAAATAATCACTTTTGGAAGCTCATACTTGTTGGTTGCCAAATTGAGCCATGTATATGTCTATTTTGATAGCTCTTTGCATGAAACCCTAATGTATGTTGGGTTCATCTTTTGGACTGGCAAACCGAACCTTGTATGCCTATGATGAATAGTTTTTGACATGCCGATGTGGTTGTAAATGTTGAATGGCTATGTATTAAGGTTTGGTGGGATCTCGGATTCCACTATTCCAGGCATGAGTCATCGTTTTCATTTTTCTTATGATTTTGTTATTTTGGTTCTTGTGGCTTGTTTACGCGCGTGGGTATGTTCCGGAACGTATTAGATCGACGTGAACTGATCCGTAGTCCTGGCGAGAGCTGGGCAGGCAGTCCGCTAACCCCTTTGGTTCGCCTTAGGGGAAAGTGGGGCTGTTACAATTGGTATCAGAGCTTAGGCTTCAGATCTCTGTAGCGTATCCTAGAGTGAAAGATTAGGATGCCTGACTGTGAGATTAATTTGAATATTATGTAACGAGGATCTGTCGTATCCTAGGGGTTACAGAAATTGATTATGTGGGAGTTTCTTACTTGGGATTTATATGGAAGGAAAATATGGGATGAGAGAATTGTAGTGAAAGATTAGACGCCTTTGAATTATCCTTATACCTCGAAGCATGGCAAGAGTTGAGGTATTTATATTACTGGCTATGGGGGTTAAGAGACCGAAATTTGTTGGCCAACCTCCACGTATGATGATTTTGAACCAAGATAAAAGAATATCAAATGAATAAAATGCATTTTCTGCCTGTATACTTCCTAGATATTTGCAAGCGATGATTTGCCGATTTTAGTAAAAAACAAAAAAAACAAAAAAAAATGTGAATTTTACTTGAATAACTGATGAGTTGTTGAATTTTGTGTATGGTGGGTGGATACGGTTAAAATTTTCTAAACTAAGTTTTCTCCTTGATTGTAGACCGGCATATTCTCGCACTTGAATTTGTCTCTGATTTACATGAAAAACAAATATATCTTGAGTTTTCGAAAGAATGGCGAGTTATTGGAATTATAATGAAACTCCTGAACTTGATAAGTTTCGGGTTACTTTATATACTTTACTTATGGTTTAAAATTCTTGACTTTCTAGAAGGGTAAACCTATCTTTAAGTGTACGGACTGAGGGACTTTGAGATATAAAGTAACCGCATGCAAGAGCACGGGGTTAGTGTGAAGTGACTTGGTTTTATTTGACACGTAAGTTAGCCAGCTGTACTTGTTTCTTGGGTTTGAACTTGGAACTTGAGACTTTACTATAGAACCTAAGATTGGTTATTCTTGAAGATGATGGTATTTTTGCTAGTCGCTTGTTTATTCCAGATTTTGAACTTTGAACTTCGAAAGGATAACCTTTGGTTTCAACTGGTGTTATGGATTGATTGGATATCGTAAGGGTAGGTGATTTGATTGAAATTAGCAATAATTGGACCCTTGGGTTTAACTATAGCCTAGGAAGGGTGGTGCACGTCCTGAGGCTTTGGTCTCCTGCTTACATGAGCTTTTATCTGTGACATATTGGCCTTATTTTGTGACTTTTAGCTCGTGCTATAATTTTTGATACCTGTAAAGAATCATGTTCCGATTCAAACAAATTTTTATACCTTGTATATGTCTTGTCCGGTGTATATGTCTTGTATAATTGTTAGCTCGTGCTTAAATATGCCTTGTTCTGTGATTATAGACTTCTATTAAGTAGGGCAGCAGGAATGGAAAAGGTCCCTAGTACTGAAAATGAATCGAGAATAAACCCGAAGATCAGATCTACCAGTGTATTAAGGATTAACCTAGTCGGGAACTTGGTGAGATTTTTTTGTGCGCAACATATATGATGATTGGTTCTGTGACCATATTTCAATTTTAGGAAGTTTGCACTCTCCAGTAGTATTTTGTTGGTTTGGTGAACAATCTTGAACTGCCTGAGACCGATGAGATTGAGCTTACTTGCAACTTGAACCTGTTTAGGCTAAGGTGCCTTACGTATCCTTAGTGGACCTCATTTGACTGAATATATGGAATGTGGACTAGGATTTGTGACTGCTTAAGAATGTGAATTGCTGGACAGAGGTTAGGCCAGTCTGTTCCTACCTGTACTTATGATCCTTGAACTTGAACTTGTGTTCATGCTCCCTGAACTTGTAATATTTGACCCTGCTTTTGAACTTCTTCGTACTCGCGCACTATGAACCTGAAGAAATTGGCTCTGCTTTTGAACTTATTGATTGAACACTGCTTTGACCCTACTCTTGAACTTATTCGTATTCATGTGGTTGTAGACCGGCTACTACTTTTCTGTAGCGGTTGAACTGAACCTCTCTGGTGGGGCATTGCCTGTTGTGTTGTCCAGCACCGCCATTCTCTGGCGAGGCATGCCTGTTGTGTTGTCCAGCACCACCAGGGATGAAATACTTGAACGGAGGCTCTCTGGTGAAGTTTAGCCGTTGTGCTAGCTTGTTGTGTTGTCCAGCACCACCAGGGCCAACTTACTGAACTGAAATTCTTTGGTGAAGCATAGCCGTTGTGCTAGCTTGTTGTGTTGTCCAGCACCACCAGGGATGAATTTTGATTTGAAGCTTCACTATACCCTGAATTTCTTCCAAATATCTGGGACATTACGTCCGATTTCAAGCCTTTTGCCTGTTTTATCCGGTTACGCGATTAACTCCCTACTGGACCACTGGACCATGACTATTTGATAAGTTGGATTGGCGTGATATTTAGTACTTGAATGTGATAAGTGATTTACAAGATCGTGAATTGTGATAAGTAAGATTATAATGTTTCTTAGTATTTGACTGACTTTGGGAAAAACAAATTGGACCTGGTGAATACGAGTTAGAAGAGATGGAATTCTACTGCTTGATTGGTTCCTGAGCGATATCTTGACCGGCGTTATATAGGAGTTAGAATGTCGAGGACGACATTCTTTTAAGGGGGAGAGAGTGTGAGAACCCGTAAATTCCCTAATATTTTTCCTAGGGTTTTCCCCTTTAATTGCATGTTTTCTGCATTTTCTGGCCTAGGAATATTTTCTTGGTGGATTTTATGAGTAATTATAGTTTGTAGATGATTTTTCTAGCATTGGGTAGTTTTTGAGAAATTACGGATCGAATATGGACGTGGGACCCACTAGTGTGAAAAGTTCGGAAAAATTCGGCCAATAAGATTAAGTTTCGGATACTGTGAAATTTATCGGGTGTTAATGGATAAGTAAAGGAGTGTGAGGTGATTGATGTGAGAGAGAAAAGAAAGGATTGAATTGCATTTAATGAGATGCCATGTGTCATTTTTCTATTGGGTGGACTTTATGATTTACTATTCATGGTTTTGACCTTTTGACTTATGGATTAAATATCTTCAAAATTCACAAAAAACTTACCATTTTTCACCCCTTGATGGCCGAACCTCTCTAGCAAGAAGAAAGACAAAACTCTTCAACATCTTGGCAAATTCCTAGCTCAAATCATCCAAACTACTTGCTTAAATTAGTTTTTACTCCATAAAATTCCTTCCTTGGGTGCTAGGAAGTAGTTTAGTGAAGTTTGTTTGAAGACTTAAGGTGTCCAACATCTTCCTCTCTCTTAATTTCTTGGTAAGTGATGCTTGAACACCCTACTACACCTAATGATGTTTATGTTATGCTTAGAAGTAGCTTGGGTGATGGTATATGTGATTTATTTCTTGGTTTGAAGTGATTTGGTTGAGTTTTTTATTTTTTGAGGAATTTTCTGGTTTCATATGATCTTGATGGTGTGGTTGTTTTTGATGGTTGGTAATAAGGGGCTTTGACTCTAGTGGGTGTGAATTGTTGATAAATGCAATCAATTTTGGGTTTGGAATGAAATGTGAAAAGTTAGGGTTCATGAACCCCTAATCTGTCCGAAATTTTAGGTCATATATAGAGGCCGAATTGGACTTTGCTCAAAACATGAAAGTTGTAGGTATTGATGAGTATGAAGTGCCTGAACAATTTCAGGGCATTTGGAGTAGTATAGAGTGAGTTATGCCGTTTTTACTGTTGCTGTTTTTCGTGAATAGAATGTGCGAACTGCGATAGTAATTGTCTGTTTTGACTGGAATTGGTTTGGATTTGGTTGTTGGTGTCTTCTGATGAAATGTAGCTTGATATCTTAGCTTTCATATGCCTTTGGAATCAATGCATTTGGACCTGTATAGGCTGAATTGGACTGATTACAGTTTTGTGTGATTTGGGAACCTGCAATTACGGTTCTGGCTTGGTTTTCTGCATTTTTGACCTAGTTGTGCTAGGATTTGGACTGAGAGGCCTTATTCATTGTTTTAGCCCTGTTTCATAGCTTCGAAACGGTGGGTCTTACGCCCTCATCCAATAAGCGTAACGCATTTTGTGCCATTACCGCATTTGGAGGCCAAAAACTGTTTTTGTTGTTGGGACAAATGAGTTCCATGTCTTGATTTTCTGGTTTGCTTATATACCTATATATGCATATGAAACCCTATTGGGGTTGTGTTTGGCTTGGATTTATGACTCGTTATCGAGTCTTATGGTATTTGTTTACATATTCTAGGGCGTGACGTTAGTGCACGACGTACTAGGGACGACGGTGCATGAAACCTCACTTGCTTACTTGGTGAGTATACTACTCACTTGGATTTATAAAGTGGCTTTGCTATATGTGATTGTGATGCCTTGAAGGCTTGTTTGGCTATTGGAAATGATTAGGGTGAGGGTGTGCTTGACCGCCCTCATTCCTTTTATGCTTGTGAACGACTGTGTACTGTTTCACTGTCTTACTGTACTGCTTTATGAATGACTGTACTGATATTGTTTGGGTGTCGGTTGGACGAGTATCCAACGACCCTACTGTACTACTGAGCTCAACCCCGTTGGGAGTCACTCGAATCGAGCCAGCGAGGGCTTGGTCGTGAAAATTGACTAGCCACGGGGACTGAAATGAGAATCTTGTGGTAATGAGACCCTTGGTTCCGGTGTACTCGAGTATCACCTAAAGTTACTGCTTGGAGTGCGGGCCCGGTTGGGGTATGTTGGGTGGAAGGAATGGAAGTGAAGAGAGGTCTACGGTTTGGTACTTTTAACATTGACGGAGGGTCAATGAGTTTGGATCAAGAATGTAAGCGTGGAAATGGGCTCCTGAGAGCCGACCGTATCCTTTTACCGATTTGTTTTGCTTCTTATTTGAATATTTGCAATGAACGATTATGCTTAAGTGATCTTGGTTGATTGTGTGATAGTTGCTCACTGAGCTTTAGCTCACACCATTCCATTTGTTTTCCTTACAGGAAAATAATCACTTTTGGAAGCTCATACTTGTTGGTTGCCAAATTGAGCCATGTATATGTCTATTTTGATAGCTCTTTGCATGAAACCCTAATGTATGTTGGGTTCATCTTTTGGACTGGCAAACCGAACCTTGTATGCCTATGATGAATAGTTGTTGACATGCCGATGTGGTTGTAAATGTTGAATGGCTATGTATTAAGGTTTGGTGGGATCTCGGATTCCACTATTCCAGGCATGAGTCATCGTTTTCATTTTTCTTATGATTTTGTTATTTTGGTTCTTGTGGCTTGTTTACGCGCGTGGGTATGTTCCGGAACGTATTAGATCGACGTGAACTGATCCGTAGTCCTGGCGAGAGCTGGGCAGGCAGTCCGCTAACCCCTTTGGTTCGCCTTAGGGGAAAGTGGGGCTGTTACAAAAAGAAAGTTGAACTTATGTTCAATTGCAATGACTATACGGAGGAGCAACAACTGAAACTAGCAGTCATGGCATTCTCTGAGTATGCCATCATCTGGTGGGACGAAATTACCACTAGTCGAAGGCGTAGTGGAGACATTGAGATCGCTACTTGGTCCGAGTTGAAGGTCCTTATGCGCAAACGCTTTGTTCCTAGCCATTACCATCGTGACTTGTACCACAAGTTGCAAAACTTAAGGCAATGAAATCAAAGTGTCGAAGATTACTATAAGGAGATGGAGGTAATCATGCTCCGAGTGGACATAGTGGAGGATCGGGAAGCTACCATGGCAAGATTCCTTAGTGGTCTACGAGTGGAGATCGCGGATGAGATCGAGATGTACCATTACGTGGAAATAAATGACATGCTCGAGAAAGCTTTGAAGGTGGAACGAAGGCTTAAGCGGAGGGGCCAAAACAGGACATTTTCTACTCCATCACCCTCTTATAGCCGTACTAGCAATCCGAGGAGGGAGTTCAAGCCCTCGGGGAGCTATACCACTCCAACCAAACCAAAGCCGACGCCATTCAAGGAGGAAGGTAAAGTCATCTCAAGGTTGAACAATGAACCTCCTCGAGCAAGGAGTCGTGACACCAAATGTTGGAGGTGCCAAGGACTTGGCCATATCGCTAGCCAATGTCCAAATCAAAGGACAATGATCGTACTTCCAAGCGGAGAGGTAATATTCGACGACGAGGAAGAATACAAGGAAATGCCACCATTGGAAGAGGAGGGCGGCATGGAAGCGGTCATACAACCACCATTGGAGGAGTCCGTGGGGTTAGGACTCGTGGCAAGGCGCGCACTAGCCGCACACATTAAGGAAGAGGAGATCCAACGGGAGAACATCTTCTACACCCGATGCCATGTAAATGGTAAAGTGTGTAGTTTGGTAATAGACCCTGGAAGCTGCACCAATATAGCAAGCTCAGTGATGGTCGAAGCATTAGGGCTTCCAACTCACGAGCACCTCCGACCATACCGTCTACAATGGCTAAACAATTGTGGAGACATTCGAGTGTCTCAACAGGTACTCATTTCTTTCAAAATTGGCGCTTATGAGGATCAAGTACTTTGTGATGTAGTACCTATGCAGGCTAGCCATATTTTACTTGGTAGACCATGGCAATTTGATAGAAGTACTAGCCATGATGGTCGTACCAACTTGTACACTTTCATACACAAAGGAAAGAAGATCACACTTGCACCACTCACACCTAAGCAAGTGTATGAGGACCAAATGAAAATCCAGCATGAGTGTGAGAAAGTTGATGAGAGGAAAAAAATTGAAAAACAAGAAAGAAAAGAAAGGAAAAGATCCGTGCAACATGAGCAGGAAAAGGCAATAGATGGGACGGATCTTGAGGTAAAACAAGAGGGAAAAATATTGTTAAGTGCAAAAGCCAAAGATGTGAGGAAAGGGCTACTTGGAGGCAAAACCATGCTCTTATTTTATACCAAGGAAGTTTCAAATGATGCTAACACATTTGATCCTTCGTTGCCTAGTTCTTTTTCTAAGCTTTTGCAGGAGTATGAGGACGTTTTCCCCGATGACGTGCCAAGTGGATTGCCACCCGTGAGGGGTATTGAACACCAAATAGACCTCATACCTGGTGCACCCCTACCTAACCGACCGGCCTATAGAAGCAACCCCGAGGAGACCAAGGAGATTCAAAGGCAAGTGGAGGAGCTTCTAGGCAAAGGATGGGCAAGAGAAAGCTTAAGCCCTTGTGTTGTTCCAGTTATCCTTGTGCCAAAGAAAGATGAGACTTGGAGGATGTGCACGGACTGCCGAGCTATCAATACCATAACGGTAAAGTATCGCCATCCCATCCCTCGTCTAGATGACATGTTAGATGAATTACACGGGGCAATTATATTCACAAAAATTGATCTGAAATCTGGATATCATCAAATTAGAATTAAAGAGGGGGATGAATGGAAGACTGCATTTAAGACTAAGTACGGGTTATATGAGTGGTTAGTCATGCCTTTTGGCCTTACTAATGCACCAAGCACCTTTATGCGACTAATGAACCATGTCTTGCGTGAGTACTTAGGCAAATTTGTAGTAGTATATTTTGATGATATTCTCATTTATAGCACAAGTCTAGAGGAACATTTGCAGCATGTTAAACTTGTGTTAGAAGTACTTCGAAAGGATCGCCTATATGCTAATCTAAAGAAATGTACTTTTTGCACTGACCAACTAGCGTTCCTAGGCCATGTTGTGAGTTCACAGGGCATCAAGGTGGATGAGAGTAAAATCAAAGCCATCCAAGAATGGCCAAGACCGACCACCATTGGGGAAGTAAGGAGCTTCCATGGACTTGCAAGCTTCTATCGACGCTTTATGCGTGATTTTAGCTCCATAGCCGCACCATTGACCTCCATTATTAAAAAGGATGTATCGTTCCACTGGGGTGAAGAACAGGACAAATCCTTTAACTCTCTTAAACACGCACTCACACATGCACCCGTGTTGTCTCTTCCTGACTTCTCTAAAACTTTTGAAATTGAATGTGATGCATCAGGGATTGGCATAGGAGCAGTGTTAATCCAAGAAGGACGACCAGTTGCTTACTTTAGTGAGAAACTGAATGGTGCCATGTTGAACTACAGCACCTATGACAAGGAGTTGTATGCCTTGATTCGAGCACTACAGGTGTGGCAACACTACCTACGACCCAAGGAATTTGTCATACACACTGACCACGAATCACTCAAGTTTCTCAAATCTCAAAACAAGCTGAGTAAGAGACATGTGCGATGGATCTCATTCATAGAGACTTTCCCGTATGTTATAAAATACAAGACTGGTAAGTCTAATATAGTCGCTGATGCACTCTCACGAAGGTACACACTTCTTGCTACTTTAGATGCTAAATTACTTGGTTTTGAGCTTATCAAAGACTTATATACAACTGATGATGATTTTAAGTTAGTGTTTGAAGCATGCAAGCAAAAGCCCCAAGAGAAATTCTTCATAGACAACGGGTTCCTTTACTACTTAGACCGCTTATGCATCCCTAAATGCTCAACTCGTCAATTACTAGTTAAAGAATCCCATAGTGGGGGACTAATGGGACACTTTGGGATAGCTAAAACTCTCTCTATCTTGCAAGAGCACTTATACTAGCCAACCATGCGAAAGGATGTCGAGAGAGAGGTTGCACGATGCATTCAATGCCTTCGCGCCAAGTCCAAGGTAAACCCATATGGACTCTACATGCCTTTGCCTATACCTAGTGAACCTTGGGTGGATATTTCTAGGGACTTTATTCTTGGTTTACCTAGGACAAAAAGAGGACATGACTCCATCTTTGTGGTAGTAGATAGGTTCTAAAAAATGGCACACTTTATTGCATGTCACAAAACTGACAATGCACCATACATTGCTGACCTGTTTTTTAAAGAGGTAGTCCATTTGCATGGTATTCCCTGCACTATAGTCTCTGATCGTGATGTTAAATTTTTGAGCTATTTTTGGAAAACACTTTGGTCTAAGTTAGGTACTAAGTTGTTGTTTTCAACTATTAGTCACCCTCAAACTGATGGCCAAACCGAGGTAGTTAATAGGACTGTGTCTACTATGCTACGTGCCTTAATTATGCGCAACTTGAGAACGTGGGAAGAATGCTTATCTCACATCGAATTTGCTTATAACCGCTCTACCCACACTACCACTCAATTTTCTCCTTTTGAGGTGGTGTACGGTTTCAACCCACTAACACCACTAGATCTTATGCCCTTACCCTTGAGTGAGCATGCTAGCCTTGATGGTAAGAAAAAGGCCGAAGTGGTGAGACAACTGCATGAGAAGGCACGAGCAAACATTGAGAAACGCACGGAGCAATTTGCCAAACATGCAAACAAGGGACGTAGGCAACTACTGTTCGAACCTGGAGATTGGGTGTGGTTACACATGCGTAAGGAGCGTTTTCCTGAGAAGAGGCGAAGCAAGTTGATGCCCCGTGGAGATGGTGTGAGAGCCCGTATTTCCCTAATATTTTTCCCTAGGGTTTTCCCCTTTAATGGCATGTTTTCTGCATTTTCTGGCTAGAAATATTTTCTTGGGGAAATTTTATGAGCAATTATAGTTTTTAGATAATTTTTCTAGTATTGGAGAATTTTTAGAAAATTAAGAATATATATTGGATGTGGGACCCACTAGTGCGATAAGTTCGGAAAAATTCGGCCAATAAGGTTAAGTTTCGGATACTGTGTAAAATTTATCGGGTGTTAAGAGATAAGTAGAGAGTGAGATTTGATTGATGTGAGAGAGAAAAGAAAGGATTGGAATGCATTTATGAGGGTGACAAGTGTCACTCTACCATTGGGTTGACTTAAGAAACACTATTCATACTTTTGACTATTTTTTACTAAGTGTTAAATACTTCAAAAATTCACCAAAATTCACCATTTTTCTTCTCATAGTGGCCGAACCTCTCTCTTGCAAGAAGGAAGGAGATTCTTCAACTTTCAAGCTTCCATCTCACTCAATCTTCCACAAACAAGAGCTTAGACTAGATTTCACTCCATAAAAACCTTGCTTCTAGTGCTCATAAGTGTATTAGTGAAGTTGTTTTGGAGAGCTAAGGTGCCCAACATCTTCTCCTCTCTTGTTTCTTGGGTAAGTGATGCTTGAACACCCTACTACATCTAATGATTCTTATGTTTGGCTTAGAAGTGGCTAAAGTGATGGATTATATGATTTATTTCTTGGTTTGGCTTGATTTGGTGAAGTTTTCCATTTTATGATGAATTTTCTGGTTTCATATGATTTTGATGTTGTGGACTAGTATGATGGTTGGTAATAAGGGGCTTTGGCTCTAGTAGGTGTGAATTGTGGTTAAATGCAATCAATTTTGGGTTTGGAATGAAATGTGAAAAGTTAGGGTTCATGAACCCCTAATCTGTCCGAAATTTTAGGTCATAGCTAGAGGCCGAATTGGACTTTGCTCAAAACATGAAAGTTGTAGGTATTGATGAGTTTAGTGTGCCTACAAAACTTCAGGTTAATTGGACTAGTGTAGAGTGAGTTATGCCGTTTTTACTGTTACTGTTTTTGGTGCACAGAATGTCCGAACTGCGATAGTAATTGCCTGTTTTGACTGGAATTGGTTTGGATTTTGAAGTTGGTGTCTTCTGAGGAAATGTATCTGGATGTCTTAACTAACTTATGCCTTTGGAATTTCGGCATTTGGACCTGTGTAGGCTGAGATTGACGTATTACAGTTTTGTGTGTTTTGCAAACCTGTTTTGGTAATTCTGGTTTGGTATTTGGCACTTTTGACCTAGTTGTGCTAGGATTTGGACTGAGAGGCCTTCTACATTGTTGTAGCTCTGTTTC
>NW_020864171.1:0-2423 GCF_003713205.1 Coffea eugenioides
TGGACCCATTTAATTGCAAAAAATTTTTTGGATGACTCTCCATTTATTTGAACACTGTAAGAAACTATGTTTCCTAACAGACAATTTCATGATGAATTTTTCGAAATAATACCAAATTACAGAAGATTTCTTCCTCATCTCAACATCGATGTTTAGAGTAATGGGTCACCACTTCTTATTAACTCGTCTTTCAGGACCAATCAAATGATCTTATTTCTGATTTTGAGGTGGCTAAGGAAAATGAGAAGTCAAGATTGTCTCATTTTACACAAATTGTACTGTAATCCTTAATATCACATCTTAGTGAAAGCAAAATAGTTTGTCACCCTATTTCTAGAAAATTTAGTCAATATCAGCTTTAAGCTTGCAACAAATGGTAAAAACATAGCTAAACATGTGAAACCGGTTAAAACCAATGATATGATTATAGATGGGATATCTTATATGCATATATCCTCACTTTGGGTTTCATGAAGGAATAAGTAACGATGGACTTTTAATGAGCTTGTATAGCGACTTCAAAAGATAGTTAAAAAGAAAAATTAACCGACTCGACAATTGAGATTGCTAGCGAAGATGCATTTTTCACAAATTATTGCCTACTAAGAACTCAAAAACACTCTCACACTTGCGATAGTCATAATTATCAATCTATTGTCACTCATCTTGTATCTTGTTCATCACAATCATTTCTTCTCGGCATCATTTTCTCTTTTGTCATCTTCCTCGCTTCTTTATTAAAGACAGTTTCTTCCTGGTTTTTTTTCACTATTGTTATAGACAAGTGTCCCTAGCACCGGAACCTTACTCAAGATAGAACAGTCTAACATTAAACAATTACTATTATAAATCAAAGTTTCATCAATCACAATTTCTATGAAAACTCACTATCTCAATGATTGAAAATTAACTTGATAGGTAGCCATATAGTAGCAAGAACATTCGCTATGGACGAGATTTTTGCACATGTAATCAGGAACAGCTCAGGGACTTTCGCGTTCGTAAATAAAGGGTTCAGAAAGGCGTGACACTAGAAATTTATTACAAAAGAGCTTGAGGAATGAAGATCCTGCAAAATACGGACTTTTGAGATGAATCATCCCATATACGGTTAGCAATTAGTTAGTGTAAAATTCAAGGCCCCATTTATTAGGCTTAACAAATTGAGACTCTTGGGCCTTCCAGTTCTATTATTATCTTTCAATTCACATTGATGGTCGATTTTCTTCTTTTCAGGCTTTCTTCTCGCATTTCTTTTTTTATTGGTGGAAACCTTTCGTCCATTCCTAAATTGAACTTCAAACACCTAAATTTGCCCCAGTTTTATTGTTTGAAAGCTGAGGTTCTCTTTTCTCTTTTTGTCTTGACTTTTTGTTGCTAATCACTTTCCTCCTTATCTTGAACACTTTTTTCTTCAACCAAATTGCTCCAGTGTGGGCGTTTGCGATTCTCAGGTTCCAAATGAAGTATTTTATTGCTGAAGTTCAAAAGAGGATAACTAGATAGAACGTTTGAATGAAAAGAAGAAGCGACATTTTATCATCCTTAATACAACAACTCTGAAAGGAAATTTTTACATTAAATCGAAATTTTTGCATGTATCATGAATTAATTGACATGAGGAAGTCCCTTTTATACATATGTAACAGTGGAATCAAATTTCTCCAATTTGGGATTCCCTCTTTTCTTTTAATTTTACCATTTTTGCTTTTCTCCTTTTTGGAAAATTCTCCAATCTCTCTCCCTAATGTGGGGTGCGATCGTAAGTGCTTTTGAAAAGAACCACCAATTTTAGCTCAAATGAGGATGCAAGGGATAAATGGTATTTAGGTTGTAGAAACGATGGCCAAAGTATCATTCTTACACCTCATGACAACCAAAGTAACGAAATGCTCATTGAAAATCCACCCCCTTTTTTGATATTTGAAAATTTTCCAATGAAGGGTAGTGATCATCAAGGCTCTTATTTGAAACGAAATTATTTTTTTATAGGCTCAAATGGGAGAGCAAATGATAAAATCTGTATAGGTAGAGAAACGAACGCTCGAAGTATCATTCCAAATTTTCCAAACAAATAAGAATAATGCACATTTTTGCTTTCACTTAGATATGTGATTGAATCGGATTAGACACAGTGAACATTTTCAAGCAAAAGTTGCCCCAATTTGCAATTTATCAATCAATGCGACTGATTTTTATTTTGGGGTTAATAGAAGTGGGCAAAATATCAATTGTACGGTGAAAGAGAAAGAGGTATTGCATTGAGTCTTTTGAGTGACCTCTTTTAATTTTGAACACTCTTATTGTATAGCTCGGATCACCAAGCTAGCGTATGTGCAGCTTTTAGAAAGCATACACTTGTGAATTCTCAGGCTAGAGGTTGAAAAAAATCTCAATTTAGTCTTATTTCTTGAAATTCATCA
>NW_020864172.1:0-2930 GCF_003713205.1 Coffea eugenioides
TGATTCCACTTGGGTTCCAATTTTGAAAAAAAAAAAGAAGAAAAGGAAGAGTTTTGTCCGCGTGGATCGCCTATGTTTCACAAATATGGATGAACAAGGGTCTTCCTCAGTCAGTTAATTCAGATACATGCCAGAAATTTCGCATTAATGAAAATTTCCTTTCAGAGTTATTGTAAGGAACGGAATAAAAGTCAGGCCCTCTTCTTTTCCAATCGAACATTCTATCCCTAGTTATCCCTTTTGAGCCTTTAGAATAAAATACTTCATTTGGCAACCCCTGAGAATCGCAAACCCCACACGGCAAGTGTGAGTTAAGAAAAAGGCTATAAAAAAAGTGCCAAACAACTATTTCGTATTTATAATGCACAAAATATTCTAAAGAGGACACAAGAAGCCAAAAAAGAGAATCCACATGTCAAAAATAACTTGGGGCAAATTTGTTGATGAAGTCAAAACATGAATGTTAGAGCGAAAATAAAAGAAGAAAGAATAGCCTCAATTGAGAGTATAAAACTGTGGCAAGGCCTTTGTATTAAACCCTATAAAGAGGAATAAGGTGATTGACAACAACAGACAAGAATCTCAGATTCTTTGAACGTCGCTTTAGATACCTAAAATCAACAACATGCTCTTACGACGGTCTTTTTTTCGGTCCACCAAACAGCACTGAGATTGTGATGCTCTCAATTTCATGGAAAGACACCCACACTGACCCACATTACTAAAAGCCTACTAATATATGAGCGCTGATTTCTGACGTTCTTTATTGCAGAACAGCTATGCCGTCAAAAATTTCTATATCGAAAATTCAGCATGTGTAATAGTCTGAATACTGCTAAACTTGAATGCAAGTTGAAATGTAAAGAGGAATGCCAAATAAATAATAAAAATAAATGAAGTAGCAAGTGTAAATGTATAAAAGAGATGTTGTGCCAATTGAAAATAAGGGAGTTTTGGAGTGCGGCTTTAATGCATCAAAGCCTATGGGTGAAAGACCACACACATGTCGAGGATAAGTAGGGAGAAAAGCAATGATAAAGTCAAAAATTGAGAGCTGCAAAGCAAGATTTAGAAAGTTGAAAAAAATAGGAAGCAAGAGGATAGGAAAAAGAAAAATGATTAAGACGCGAAGGAGAAAAGAGGAGAAAATAGAAAGAGAATAATGGAAGAAGGTTAAAGAAATCCTAAGGTGTCAATGGCAACTGCCTGAAAGTCGAGTATCGAATCATGCTTGTCCTGATTGTTGAGTTTGGCCAATGACGTTGAGAAAGGAGAAACTCAAAAAAGTGGCCAACAAATCCGACCCGGAACAAAGGACGGCACAACAAGGATCCCATACAACCTTGGAGAGAGGACTCCATTAAAGTATCCAACGTCCGTGAGGCAACTTTAGTGGAAAATGTTATCTTCGAGTGTGACAAGATATTTGTCACGGAGATCTGCAACAAAGATCTTGAGCTTCTATTAACTAATTACATTTTCCTTTATAGACGACACATACAAGCTAACATAATAGTCTATTCGGTTGACTTAATTTGCCTTCAAGTGACAACCAAACAAAAGTAAGTAATCATAGCTCACTAAGAAGAAAATCCATCAATCATTTGTATTCATAAGGGACGCCTTTATTAACCAGTTTCGCATGCTTGCTTAGCTATAGTTTCTATCCATATTGTTGCAAGCCTATAAAGCTCATATGTGGACTACGTTTTCTTAAGAAATAAGGGTGACAAACTCTTTGCTTTTACTAAGATGTGATGTTGAATGCATTACAATTTTGGGCACAAGAACCAGACAAATCTTGACCTCTCATTTTCCTTGGCCACCTCAAATCAGAAATAAAGTCACTTGATTGGTCCTGAAGATGAACCAACTGGAAATTGTGACCCATTACCCAAAACACAGATGCTAAAAGTGAGGAGGAAATCTTCTGTGGTATTACTTCAAGAAGTTCATCATGAAATTTTCGGAAAGTCATCCAAACAAGTTTTTGCAATTAAATGGCCCATACTGGGGCAAAATTTTGTTTATAAGATTTCGTGAAAACAAGCCCACACAGGGGCAAATATTTGTAGTCCAATTGAGGATTTCGTCCAAGAATCAAATAATGCATTTTTCAAATCAATCACGCTGCTCTTTTCATGGAAATTTGAGTGCATGTCATATTTTGGTAAGCCCCTGTGCAGGTATTCATAGTTGAAATCGACGAAAGAGCATCTGGTGATGTGGAAGGCCGGATGCGAAGAAGAGACATGAAATGAAGAAAAGGGCCCTACGGCTGGGGGCCATTTATTTTTGAGATAAGATGCCTCTCGAAAAAAGAATCAAGAAAAATTCAAAAAAAAAAGAAAAAAGAAAAGTCAAAAATCAAAAATCAAGTTCAAATTCTTGTTTCTTGGAAAATCAAATTTAATTTCTGGTTTTTTGACAAATCAAATTCAATTTCTTGACCAATTGGATGGCAGGACTGGGTCTTATCCCACTGACCATTCATAAACTTCACAAACATCACGTTGGGCCTGGACTTGGTGCCGCCAACATCACTTTATCACGTTGGGCCTGGACTTGGTGCCGCCAACATCACTTTATCACGTTGCGCCTGGACTTGGTGCCGCCAACATCATAAAGTTCACGTTGGAACTGGGTTTTATCCCGCCAACCTCGGCAGGCTCGGGTTCTATCCCACTGACCGATTGTCAAGGCAGGCTCGGGTATAATCCCACTGACCGATTGTCAAGGCAGGCTCGGATTTAATCCCACTGACCAATTCATCACACAGGGGTAAATCTTCGGATAGTTTTTCGAGCAAGTCTTACACAGTCTCTTCATACATACCAGCATTTCTTTTACTCTGCCACTAGCCGTTGGGTCAGTCCCACTAGTGCGCATTTCTTTCATTCGGTCACTAGCCGTTGGGTCAGTCCCACTAG
>NW_020864173.1:0-2822 GCF_003713205.1 Coffea eugenioides
TATATAGGACGGATGGGGAAAGAGCCTTAGCTAGCCGTTTTGTACGTTGGATTAGCTACATGTATATTCTTTTGATAAGGCTATTCCCTGGTTGATTTTCTATGTTTATTCTTGACTTGACTGTACTTGATTTGACTGTACTTGGCTTGACTGGTTGTTGATAAATGTGTTGTTTGACTTTGTTTGGAATGTATATATATGTTATTGTAAAAGCTTTTGGGATTCTTACTGCTGATATTTATTTTTTAGTACGTTTGCCTGATCTATTATAGATTTCATAGAACACCGTAGTGACGCGGTGGTCGCGAGTTGGTAATTATCGGTCGGACAGGGTGCTGGGAAACCTCTCATGGGACTACCGAACCCGAGGGCTGAGCCCAAGGCAAATAGTCGCTATGCGCAAATGAAACAATTTGTTGAATAATGGTGCGCAACAAGGCAAAGCCAACTAATCTGAAAACTCGGGGCAAGCCAGATCGATAAGGACGAATAGGCCTTGAGAGGTTCAAAGTTCGCCCAACGAAGTTTATGGGGCCGACCGGATGTTCGCTCGAAAGGTGGTATAGAATGGTAGAGATTTTTACTGCGCTGCATATACGAGAAAACGGCAGGTGACTTTTGCCGTTTTTCAGCTGGATGAGGCCGTTCGGAAGTTATCGGCAAAATGGGAATGGAAAAACGACAGGATTGGATAAAACTTATTCGGGAGTTACGTGAATTCTTTCCTCATAGGTTCTAGAGAGGAAGGAGACGAGTTTTCCGACTTCGTCAAGGGGCCAGTCGGTAGCCGGAGTAGAAGAGCCATTACCGCCCCAAATTTGCTCTGAGCTGAATAACGAGCAATACTGACGGATAAGCGGTTTTATCAGGCTGAACGTCGAAATTTCAAATAGGATCTGCGGTGGCAGATTAACTTTAGTTTAGGAGGCGTGGAGAAGGCTAAGGGTAGTGAGCGGTAGGTACAATTCAATTTCCCAGAAGAAAGCGCGGTTTCTGGATGCATTCGGGGAAGGATGAGGTACCTCCAAGTTCGACGAGGAGCTGAGTGGACGCAGACGAGCTCGGCAGAGGGCTCAGCAGGGGCAACTGGGAGAGGCCAAGGGAAACTTCAGAGGGTTCAAGTGTCGGCGGCGTGGTTTTGGTATTGGAAGCGAATTCACCGAGGATAATGTGGAAAAAGAAGGGACAGTTGCGCTGGGAAGGAGATAACGTTGCACTGCCAGGTCTAAAGCAGACGGAAAGGGAGGCATTAGCGCAAATGATAATTGGTGGGATCCACTAAGGAGATGGAACCGAAAACGAAACCTAAGGTTGCGGCTCGCGTGTACTCGTTAGAGCCCCAGCAGGTCCCAGATTTCTCTAAGGTCGTAGAAGGTACGATCCCTGTATTCCACCGCTTTGCCAAAGTTTTAGTAGATCCTGGTACCACCCATTCCTTTGTTAATCCTGATTTTATGTGTGGCGTTGACATAAAACCTGCTAGTTTACCTTACGACCTAGAAGTTAGTATGCCTACGGGGGATCATCGTTTGGTTACTAGTCTGGTTTATAGGGATTGCGAGGTTTGGGTAGGAGAGAGGAGGTTGTTAGGGATGATTAGCCGTCCATCAAGGGGTAGATGATTCTGGCATGGATTGCTAGCCAGTATATGCCCAATTGGACTGTAAAAAGAAGGTGTGGTTCGCAGTCTGGGAGATCGACACTAAGTAATAAAGGGTTAGTCCTATCGCCTAAATCTCGCATTCAGGTTAGAAACTGCTAAGATCGAGGGGTATTTCAGTTGACCCGGCGAAAGTAGAGGCCGTGACTAAATGGAAGAGGCCGGAAAACCCCACCGAGGTTCGTAGCTTTCTAGGTTTAGCGGGGTATTACCGGCGTTTCATTAAAGATTTTTCTAAGTTGGCCGGTCCTTTAACCGACCTGACGAAGAAATATGGTCGGTTCGTGTGGAATGCCAAATGTGACGCGAGCTTTCAGGAGTTAAAGAAAAGGTTGACTACGGCGCCAGTTTTAGTCCTGCCTAACGGAGTTGATGGGTTTGCCGTTTATACCGATGCTTCATGAGAAGGCTTAGGGTGTGTACTGATGCAAAATCGAAACATGATATCTTTTGCCTCTACGAAGTGAAAACCCCACGAGTAAAACTACCCAACCCATGATTTGGAGCTAGCCGCGGTTGTTTTTGCTCTAAAGAAATGGAGGCACTATCTATATGGAGTGACTTTTGAAGTGTACTCAGACCACAAAAGTCTTAGGTATCTTTTCTTCCAAAAGGAATTGAATATGAGACAGCGACGATGGATGGAATTTCTGGAAGATTACGATTGTACCATCAACTACCATCCAGGAAAGGCGAACGTAATGGCCGATGCCTTAAGTCGCGAGGCTCAGGTAGCAGGGTTAATGATTAAAGAGTGGGATTTGCTAGAATCGGTTTGCGAGTGGAAACCCTGCCTAGAGAGCCATAAAGTGATTTTTGGTAACATTAGGGTGACATCCACCCTATTAGAGCGGATTAAAGGAGCTCAAAAGGAGGATGCTATGGTGCGGAAATGGGGAGAGAAGGTGGAAAAAGGGGAAACGACTGATTTCAACTTCAGTCCTGAAGGTATTTTAAGATACCGTAACCGAGTGGTGGTGCCTAAAGATGAAATGTTGAAGACGGAGATCTTAGAGGAGGCTCATCGGTCCAAGTACACGATCCATCCGGGTAGTAGTAAGATGTATCAAGATCTAAAAGGAGCCTATTGGTGGGATAATATAAAGAAGGAAATCGCTCTGTACGTGCAGAAATGTCTTATTTGCCAACAGGTTAAGGCAGA
>NW_020864174.1:0-1056 GCF_003713205.1 Coffea eugenioides
TCATCTCAACCGCCTCAAATCAAACCACCGCCTACATCTTTGATCGATGCTGCCAAAAAGAAAAACACTCCTGATACCCAGAAAAGGTGTCATCGCCCTCAACCATCCGAAATTCTCTGAATTTCGCCAAATAGGTTTAGAATCCATCTGAGTCTTTGCGTTCAGAAATGGTCACCATCTCACTTCTATCCAATGTCTATACCTGAAATCTGTTCCAATTCTTGCCAATCTTAGGAAAGCGCACTGATCAACGATGATATGTCAGGTTAATGGGGTAAGACTTATCTTGATTCTGAAATCTGAATGTATTTAAAAACTCACTATTGAACCCTGATGCAAAAGTAAAATACAATTCTTCCTATAAAAAGCTCTAGCTGCGAACTCATGATCAGGGCAGACGTTGACTTATTAAAGAATTTCTGCTCCTGCTGAGCAAACTGAATGATCTTGCCCTCGTAATCAATTACCTTTTCTCATTTAAACCTGCTGTGCTAATGATGGCCATAGAACAGGATGCAAAACAAAATGAGGTTTATCCTTTACTGTCGGAAAAGATTCGCTATTGATTGGTTTGTCAGTCCAAGTTTTTACTTCGCATGCCACTGATCGCGCAGACAATTTCTATGGAAAATTTCAAAAGATTTTTAGTTTCCAAAGACCAATTCTAGTGTGTTCCCAAAGGAAGCCATCTTCTAGCCTTTACCAAAGGATTAAAGGAAAAAATCCTTGTCTTTAAGGATCAATCTTAGGCTTAAAGGGGCATCATCTATGAACCGAGCTAAGGCTCACATGACACTACACACTCCTTCATCTGTTGCACTCACTCCCATTCATCCCAGGAAGTCTGCCACTAAGGCATCTTCCTCCTCCAATGATGAAGTGATTGAGCTCCTTCGTGAACTCAAACAGCATGTTCTTCTTCTGGAACATGGTCTAATGCTCACCATGTCCTCTGAGCAACAAACAGCGTACCTAGACAAAAAGAACCTTCTTTTTCCCCTACCTGTGATTGAGAAAGTTTTTCATGGCAAAGAGCCACGCCCCACTGATCCAAGT
>NW_020864175.1:0-2114 GCF_003713205.1 Coffea eugenioides
GATGGGCGGCGGCAGTTCTGGCTCTGGTGTGGGGCGGCGGCGGAAAGCAAAAGAAGGGAAAGAAGAAAAGAAAGAAAAGAAGGAAGAAGAAAGAAAGAAAGAAGGGAAATAGGGCTACGGGTCCTTGAAAAAAAAAATTTCCTTTCTTCCTTTTGTCGTTCAGGGGCAATTTGGTCTTATCAATATATATATATATATATATATTTTTTTTTTTCAAAGAATCTCTAGCTTAGGCGTGGGCATGCCTAACCGCTCCCTAGTCTTTTGACCACCCGGCGAAAATTCTGGATCCGTTAGCGTGACTACCTAGCGTGGGCACGTCTAACTGCTATAGAGTCCGCAGATTCTGAACGAAAATTTCTTTCCCTCAGGCGTGACCACCTGGCGTGGGCACATCTAACTGCTATAGAGTCCGCAGATCCTAAACGAAAATTTCTTTCCCTCAGGCATGACCACTTGGCGTGGGCACGTCTAACTATTAATTTCCTGCCACCAAACATCAAGCTATTAATTGACACTAACACTTAACTAAAACTTCAAAAATGAATGAAAACTGAAACAAATAGTCTTGGGTTGCCTCCCAAGTAGCGCCTTTCTTTAATGTCTTTGGCTAGACATGGCCAAAACCCTCAAGCAAGATAAAGTGAATCTTGGAGGTGTACAACTTCTACTTCTTTAATAAAGAACCCCTCATAATAAGGCTTTAGACGATTGCCATTCACCACGAACTTTTTCTCCGTTTTCAAACTTTGGATCTCCATTGCACCATAATGAAACACATTAGAAACGACAAATGGACCAATCCAACGAGAATGTAACTTACCAGGAAAGAGTTTAAGCCTTGAGTGATACAAGAGAACTTTTTGCCCCACTACAAAAGATTTTCTTGAAACCTACTGATCATGAAAGATTTTACTCTTTTCCTTATAGATCGTGGCATTCTCATACGCTTCATTTCTTATCTCCTCTAACTCTTGTAGCTGCAATTTCCTCTGAACCCCCGCTACTCCTAGGTCCATGTTGCATTGCTTCACTGCCCAGAACGCCATGTGTTCGAACTCCACCGGGAGATGACAAGCCTTACCGAAGACAAGTCTGTAGGGGGACATCCCAATAGGCGTCTTATATGCGGTTCTGTATGCCCATAATGCGTCTTCTAGCTTTAAACTCCAATCCTTCCTATCCGGACGCACCATCTTCTCCAAGATCGACTTAATTTCCCTGTTTGACACTTCGGCTTGACCGTTTGCCTGCGAGTGACACGGTGTGGATAAGCATGTTAGTGGTAGGCAACGGGCGCAGTAGGTTTGTCCGGAGACAGGACAGTGATAGTCTTATTACAAAAATGTGTCCCCCTATCACTTACCACAGCTCTTGGCATTCCAAAGCGGACAAAAATATTAGATTTTAAAAACTCTGCAACAACTCTAGAATCGTTAGTACGGGTGGCTTTGGCTTCCACCCACTTGGAGACATAATCAACCGCAAGTAAGATATATAAGAATCCAAAAGATGATGGGAAGGGACCCATAAAATCTATCCCCCAAACATCAAAAATTTCAACAAACAACATGGGGGTCTGAAGCATTTGATCCTTACGAAAAATATTTCCCACCCTTTGACACCTATCACAGGATTTACAAAATAAGTACGAATCCTTAAAAAGGGTGGGCCAGTAAAAACCACTCTCTAACACTTTGCGAGCTGTTCGCTTGGGCCCAAAATGCCCTCCACATGCAAATGAATGACAGAAATTTAAAATAGAGTGGAATTCACCTGCACTTACACATCTTCTTAGAACTTGATCCGAACATTGTCTCCACAGGTACGGGTCGTCCCAGATGTAATATTTAGCATCACTCTTCAACTTGTCTCTCTTAGCCTTTGGCCACCCTGCAGGCAATTGATTAGTCACTAAGAAGTTTACTATATCAGCATACCAGGGTGTAGACGAGTTAATGGCAAGTAGTTGCTCTTCTGAAAATGCCTCCCTCGATGGTGGCTCCTCCTTATGAGCAAGCAAGCAGCTCAAGTGATCAGCGACTAAGTTTTCTGCCCCACTTTTATCCTTAATCTCCAAGTTGAACTCTTGAAGAAGCAGGATCCATCTGATG
>NW_020864176.1:0-2659 GCF_003713205.1 Coffea eugenioides
ACGCCCGCCCGACCGACCGACCGACTCTGCCTTGAGTGCCTTCCCGGCCTCGACGGCTCGAGCATCTCAAGTTTTCTTTAAATTTTGATGCAAAGAAAGAATTTAAGTGCCCTTACATGCCCAACGATGTCTAACGAGTTTCTAGTACCGACGGCCTTCCTATGGCCTTGACAGGCCAAGCATCTCAACTCTCCCTAATAGTCTCTAAACTAAAAAACTCAAACCGTTAGTAGACCCACACCCTTTTCCCCTCACAGACATAGCCACCTATAGATGACAATTTAGTGTGTGTTTAACACACCTACACATGGGTGCTAGAAACAAATATAAAAAAAAATTCAAAGATTGATTTGAATTGAAAAAAAATAAAATAAAATAAATAAAAAATAAAAAAATAAAAAATTCAAAAAAATAAAAAAATTCAAAATATAGTTTATTAAAAAAGAAGGCAATTTATGAATTTTGAAAGACATATCGGTGGTGGATATTAAACGTGACTCAACATGTATGCTTAAAGGAAAGATAAAAAGCAAGAGAAACAAGGCTAGGCGGTGAGCCTTAGGCCCGCACGACGCCGTTGCCCTTGCGTTGCCGTGGCAATGGGCACGAATGGCTACACGGATGGCGTCCAAAAACGCACGACGGCCGTTGCGTTGCATTGGCCAAGGCATGGGCACGATGCCACACCGATGGCATGAAAAACGAACGACGATGCCCCTCATGGCTAGACGGTGGGCCTTTGGCCGCATGACGGCCGTTGCCTTGCGTTGGCCATGGCATGGGCACGACGGCCGTTGCCTTGCATTGGGCAAGGAATGGGCACGATGCCACACCGATGGCATGGAAAACGAACGACGGTGCCCCTCATGGCTAGACAGTGGGCCTTAGGCCCGCACGACGGCCGAAAAAAACGAACGACGGTGCCCTTCAATGGCTAGACGGTGGGCCTTTAGGCCGCACGACGGCCGTTGCCTTGCGTTGGCCAATGGCAAGGCCACGGGTACAACCTCCCGTTGCCCATGCATTGGGTTAATGGCATGGGCACGACGGCCGTTGCCTGCATTGGGCAAGCAATGGGCATACGATGCCACCACCGACGGCAAATGAAAATTGCACGACGGTGCCCCTCTTGGCTAGGCGGTGGGCCTTAGGCCGCAACGTAAGCCCGTTGCCTGCGTTTGGCCATGGCTTGGGCACGACGGCCCGTTGCTTGCATTGGCCAAGCATGGGCACGATGCCAACACCGACGGCATGAAAAACGCACGACGGTGCCCCTCTTGCTAGGCGGTGGGCCTTAAGGCCGCACGACGGCCGTTGCCCGTTGCGTTGGCCTGGCATGGGCACGACGGCCGTTGCCTTGCATTTGGCCAAGGCATGGGCACGATGCCACACGACGGCAAGAAAAAACGCACGACGGTGCCCCTCGTGGCTAGGCGGTTGCCCAACGGCCGCACGACGGCCGTTGCCATGCATTGGCTAAGGCATGGGCACGACGGCCGTTGCCTTGCATGGGCCAAGGCATGGGCACGATGCCACACCGATGGCATGAAAAACGAACGACGATGCCCCTCATGGCTAGACGGTGGGCCTTTGGCCGCATGACGGCCTTTGCCTTGCGTTGGCCATGGCATGGGCACGAAGGCCGTTGCCTTGCATTGGGCAAGGAATGGGCACGATGCCACACCGATGGCATGAAAAACGAACGACGGTGCCCCTCATGGCTAGACAGTGGGCCTTAGGCCGCACGACGGCCGTTGCCTTGCGTTGGCCATGGCATGGGCACGACGGCCGTTGCCATGCATTGGCTAAGGCATGGGCACGACGGCCGTTGCCTTGCATTGGGCAAGGCTTGGGCACGATGCCACACCCACGGCATGAAAAACGCACGACGGTGCCCCTCGTGGCTAGGCGGTTGCCCAACGGCCGCACGACGGCCGTTGCCTTGCATGGGCCAAGGCATGGGCACGACGGCCGTTGCCTTGCGTTGGCCATGGCATGGGCACGACGGCCGTTGCCTTGCATTGGGCAAGGCTTCGGCACGATGCCACACCGACGGCATGAAAAACGCACGACGGTGCCCCTCGTGGCTAGGCGGGTGCCCCACGGCCGCACGACGGCCGTTGCCATGCGTTGGCCTGATGGGCATCGGACGGCCGTGCCTTGCATCGGCCAAGCATGGGCACGATGCCACCATTGGCAGAAAAACGACGACGTGCCCTCCTGGCTAGACGGTGGCCTTAGGCCGACGACGGGCCCGTTGCCATGCATTGGGTAAGGCATGGGCACGACGGCCGTTGCCTTGCATTGGCCAAAGGCATGGGCACGATTGCCACACCGACGGCAGGAAAAAATGCACGACGGTGCCACTCATTGGCTACGGCGGTGGCCCAACGGCCGCACGACGGCCGTTGCCTTGCGTTGGCCATGGCATGGGCACGACGGCCGTTGCCTTGCATTGGGCAAGGCATGGGCACGATGCCACACCGACGGCATGAAAAACGCACGACGGTGCCCCTCATGTCTTTGTGGTTGGCCTTAGGCCGCACGATGGCCGTTGCCTTGCATTGGCTAAGGCATGGGCACGACGGCCACCCCAACGGCAAGAAAAATGCATGTTTGCCGTGGGGTTTTGTGCCCAAGGCCACGGGTAAACCTCCGT
>NW_020864177.1:0-1590 GCF_003713205.1 Coffea eugenioides
TTGCCTTCTTGGAGGGCGTTGCTGGGCAACTAGACCTACTCGGGGGGCAAGAAATCGAATGGCTTAAACAAAGGTAGAAATTTACAAGATAAAAGACTAAACGAGAATAGTGTAAGCCACAAACATCACTGTCATAATGTTACATTGACTGACAACTTCTCCTCTCTTGCTAGCTCTAGTCTGGACAGGTGTCCGGACTCGTTCAAAGACAGGATTAAAGATGAGTTCAGATTTCGCTGAGCTGATATTACATAGAGATGGAAAAAAGTTCAGTGAAGACTAAAAGTCACATATCCCCACCCCAAAAAAAGAAAGGGCACAGGGATAGAGTTGCTGGTGGTAGCGGAAGAGAGAAGGGAATGGGGAAAAAAGCCTTGGGTTTGCCGTTTTTTGGCTGTGCAGTTTTTTGTTTGTATTCAGGAAAACAGAATTGAGCTTTTCTTAGCTTCCATTTGGAAATATGATCATATTAACAATTGGTAGAATATGTATAGTTATGTTTTTCCTGTCATTTATTTTTGTAAACTTGGCATAGAAAGAAGATAAGGGAAAAATCATAGAGTGATAAAATGGTCTTTTGGGGATTTGGTGGATTCATCGAATGAGAATGAAAGGCTGAAAAAAGAAATGCTTTTATACATAGTTAATTTTTACCACATTGATAGAGTAGATTAACGTATTAATTATGTGATCAACAAGATAATGTGATTAATGACAGAAATTAAACGACAAATAATGGAAAAATATAACAATTTTGAAAGTGGCATACCGCATATACATGCCAGGAATATTTTGCAATTGCCAGGTGATTTTGTCTTTTGGTTTTATATATTAGGCTCTATAATATAGCTGTTTTAGCACGAGTTCTCAGACGTCCATGTATTTGATTAACCTACTTTAGAAACAATGAAAAATAAATGTGAATCGAATAAAATGAAAAGATCACGGAAATTTGGGTCCATTTGAAGGAAATAAATTTCGCACAGATATATAATGGATAAAAAAAAGGGGTCTTAGCAACATTGTTGAAAGAGATTCATTCATGGCATGATAAGATAGCCTAATTGCTTAACGCTTACAAGTTCCCGCAATTGGCCTTTTTTATTTTGTTCATGTAGGTTCGTATTAAGGGACCAACTCCGCTTTGGGTGACCAAGAGGGAACAATAAATTATAATTGGCTTTGGAAACTTACTAGTTTGCATGCACTTTCATTCGACTCCGCGCAAAAAAGACATTAAATGTACTATTGAAGAAGAAGATAGAAGGCAGCTTTTCATAGAGGACATGGAAAAAGAAATGTAACAGAAAGCGAAAAAAACCCATACAGAGCTGAAGATCACTTCGTTTTGTCTTCTTTATTAGTTTCTCATACAGAAAAGAAAAACAAAAGCAAAATTGAACACACACACACACACAATCTCTCCGGCAAAATGATGTCCACGTTGTTTTAATATACGTTGTTTAGTATTTCCAATAAGATATAATTTTTGTTAGATAAATACAGTTGCTGACAAAAATTTTAATTTGGGAAAGAACTTTTGCTCTTTTTTGTTAGATTCATCCCGAATTAAAAATCTTTGCATGTACA
>NW_020864178.1:0-2060 GCF_003713205.1 Coffea eugenioides
GCAATTTTGGCTTGAGGATGAGAGTTGAGGCAGGTCCAGCGAAGATTGTAGTGGTATATAATCCTGATGATTGGGGAGGAATCGCCTCTGTGTGATATATGAACGATTATTATATGTATATATATATGAGTTTAGTGCACGATATGTAGGACGCCTAATAGCGGGAGAGGATGTGAGCATTGTGTTGCTTATCGGAGTCTGTGGAGGGAATTTGGAAGTGCAGTAATCACGGAGGATTATGCATAGGGTTTGAGATGATGCGGTCTGCACGTATTCCGGTGAGGTTTTACAAAGGATTGCATCTTGTAAAGATCAGAGAAAAGCACAAATCCAACCTAATCAGATCTGATTAATGTGAAATAAAATCCTCAAGCCAAAATTGGGCAACAACAATCAACCACAGCAGAAGATAGAAGGTTAAAAAGAGGACGTATCAAAGTAGAAAAAAGTACCTCAGAACGTAAATTGCCTAGAACGAATACAGAACCAGAGGATAATCCTCCTATAAAAAGTGAAACTGATTATGGAAAATAGTGATTTGAGGCCACGGACTATTGAGGCCGAAGTCTCAATCAACCGTTGTTTATCAAGAGAGAGCGCAGTGTACAGGTTTATTATTAAATTCTGCAAAGTCAACAGACTGAGTAAATGCACCAAACCAGCATCCTAGGGTGTATAGATCAGATTCAAAACGGTAAAAAGGGGTGAAAGTTTGTTCCTGTCAACCAGAGCAATCAAAAATAGCATTTTTCAGATATAAAGCAAAAGATTCATTCCAATTCAATTCCAACTCCGACGAAGCCCCGAGGGTTAAAAATATTACAAAAATATATTCAGAATCATCGAACACCAATACACAAATCTCATAATAACAATTTCACATAAAAAAGAAGGCAATAATGCGAAAGAAAGAAGAACCAATTACCTGAGAGACGAAACACGAAAGGAAGCTTTTGAGTCGAAGAATTTGAGAGAGTTTTTCAGAAGAGAGGAGAATCAGATGACGTTTGAATGTAGCAGTATGACACGTCACAGGGTCGATGGGATATAGTAAAGTATTGGGGTGACCGGATGACCGGGCTCTAAGAAGAAAACGGAATTTTCCTTGAATGATGTTGGTCATACAATGGCGTCTAAGTACTAATCACGTATATGGTCGCCTACCACGGTAAGAATCGACCTCCAATCTTTTAATGCGGGAATTTTCAATAAAACGTTGAGGTAGCACATAGAGTGCACACGCCAGAACACAATTGTGTATGTATGACAGGTTACTGCAAATTTAACTTGTAGTGTTAAGTATATGGAGAGTATTGAGAGAAGTGGAAGCGAAGATTGGATGTGTTGTTCCGTATCCTTCAGGAAATGGAATAGAAGAATATGGGGGGGGGTGGTGTATATGTGCACTAATGTATGTGCGCACTCGATGGAGTGAAAAATCGCATCCTTGAGTTGTTTTTTTGTTCATTTTACAAGGAATTTTCACGCGTGGTTTTAATCTTTTTGCGACCCATGGTACATTGGCTTTAGGTTTTTTTAGCCAATTATATATGCATAGTGTAGTGGGTGTCGCAGAATATACACGATGTTATAAGAGTAGAGGATTTCAGGTCGTATATATATCGCGGAGAGGGAGTCCTTTATGAAATTCCGCTAGACAAATGGTGATCATGTAATAAGTAATCGGAATTATAGAAAAATATTTTGAGTTGAAATCAGTGGCGGAGCTAGGAATTGCAATTAGGGGGGCGAGTCTCTGTTATTTGGATCAAGTCCAAATAACTTTCAAATATTATTGTTTGGGTCCTTGAGAGGGGACAAAGTGAACATTTTTATCAATATTTTTGGGCGGGGGGCAAAACAATATAATAAAAATTCTTTTACTTAGAAATTTTTTTTATAACAATTGGAGGGGGGGCAAAGTGAAATTTTTTACTTAGAACAAAATTTTTTTTATAACAATTGGAGGGGGGGCAAAGTGAAATTTTTTATCAATGTTTGGGGGGCAAAACAATATAATAAAAAAAATTTTACTTAGGAATTTTTTTTTTAACAATTGG
>NW_020864179.1:0-1535 GCF_003713205.1 Coffea eugenioides
GACCGTTTTTATTTTCGTTGGGCATGGGTTTTATCCCTCCAACCTCGGCAGGTTCGGGTTTTATCCCACTGACCGTTTTTATTGTCGTTGGGCATGGGTTGTATCCCTCTAATCTCGGCAGGCTCGGGTTTTATCCCACTGACCGTTTTTATTTCATTGGACTTGGATTTTATCCCTCCAATCTCGGCAGGCTCGGGTTTTATCCCACTGACCGTTTTTATTTTGTTGGGCATGGGTTTTATCCCTCCAATCTCGGCAGGCTCGGGTTTTATCCCACTGACCGTTTTTATTTCATTGGACTTGGATTTTATCCCTCCAACCTCGGCAGGCTCGGGTTTTATCCCACTGACCGTTTTTATTTCGTTGGGCATGGGTTTTATCCCTCCAACCTCGGCAGGCTCGGGTTTTATCCCACTGACCCATTTTTTATTGTCGTTGGGCATATGAGTTTATCTCTCCAACCTCGACAGGCTCCGGTTTAATCCCACTGACCGTTTTATGTTTCGTTGGCAATGGGGTTTTATCCCTCCAACCTCGAGCAGGCCTCGGGTCTTATCGCCACTGACCGTTTATTTTCGTTGGGGCATGGAGGCTTCGGGTTTTATCCACTGACGCGTTTTTATTTTAGTTTGGGCATGGATTTTAATCCTCCAACTCGGCAGACTCGGATTTTATCCCACTGACGTTTTTATTTTCGTTGGGCATGGGTCTTATCCTCCAACCTCGGCAGGTCGGGTTTTTAATCCCACTGACCGTTTTTATTTTCCGTGGGCACTGGGTTTTATCCTCCAACCTCGCAGGCCTCGGGTTTTAATCTCCGACCGTTTTTTATTTTCGTTTGGGCAATGGATTTTATCCCGTCCACCTCGGCAGGCTCGGGGTCTTATCCACTGAACCGTTTTCATTTCATTGAGCATGGGATTTTTTATCCTTCAACCTCGGCAGGCCTCGGTCTTATCCCACTGACCGTTTTTTATTTCGTTGGAACCAGGGTTTATCTTCTCCAACCTCGGCAGGCTCGGCGTCTTATCCCACTGACCGTTTTATTTTTATTTTCGTTGGGCATTGGTTTTATCCTCCAACCTCAGGCAGGCTCGGTCTTATCCACTGATCGTTTTTAATGTCGTTGGCATGGGTTTATCCCTCAATCTCGGCAGGCTCGGGTTTTATCCCACTGGCCGTTTTTATTTTCGTTGGGCATGGGTTGTATTCCTCCAACCCCGGGCAGGCTCGGGTTTTATCCCACTGGCCATTTTTATTTTCGTTGGGCATGTGTTGTATCCCTCCAACCCCGGCAGGCTCGGATTTTATCCCACTAACCGTTTTTATTGGTCGGGCGTTAGGGCAATGGGTTTTATCCCACCAATCTCGGCAGGCTCGGGTTTTATCCCACTGACCGTTTTTATTGTCGATGGGCATGGGTTTTATCCCTCCAACCTCGGCAGGCTCGGGTTTTATCCCACTGACCTTTTTTTTATTTTCGTTGGGCATGGGTCTTATCCCTCCAATCTCGGCAGACTCAGGTTTTATCCCAC
>NW_020864180.1:0-1970 GCF_003713205.1 Coffea eugenioides
CTAAAAGCTAGTTCAATAATGTCAGTATTGAGATTTTAATGTCACTAAAAACACCACTGCTTACTAAGTAGGTAGCATGCACGTTCTCTACAAGAATTTCATACATACTATCAACTACTCGAATTTGACTTGAGCATTGGAGTAATGGAATTAAACCCTAGTCATCTTGAAGTTTCTTTTGCAGTTTATCAAGTCCCACGCAATACCCGACCTCATCTAACTAGCTTGGGTTTTCAATTGACACACCCCATGCATAGTCATAAAATTTGTACATTTCTGGCCTGCTCGAGTCAAGTCTTGCTTCTCGAGTGCATATCGATAACTTTTTGTCACCCAAGAAAGTCTCAACCTTCCAAAACAATGTCACAAGTGAAATAGCTTAATTCACTTAAAGGTGAATCTTTAAGACCATGGAAACCCTAAGAACATGAGGCAGTAGATTTATTCGGGGCATAATTACTCTCGTTTGGATTGCATGTTTTTCAAGAAAAATCATTGAAATATTTCTTTACACAATTTTCAATTACCTTCTTTTTTTTTTTACGTCAAATAAAAAATCACATAACTACAGTATATATTTCTATAAAGCTCCAATTTCTGGAACTTGCTTGCTGGTTTCTAAATGCGAAGTAGACCCCATTAGAAATTCAATCAGGGACATCTTTTGAAAGGATATGTTGCATTCCAAGTGTCCAACCATCAATACAGTTAGTATCTAAACGTTCAGGCCCCGATCCCAGCAGAAGCACAGCATGGCACGTGTTGTAATGAACATAAAATTACATACATGAATTCTTTACATTAATGATGCCCCCCGAACAGGTGATCGGTCACGTCATACGCGCACCACCAAATAACCCTATCAATCAATAATCGGGTGCATGGGATCCTTGAATTATCGCTAACAAAGCACACTGTTGATCCTTTTCGGTAAATTTACTCGAGTCTTACTACACTAATTCTAAAAGCTGAAGTGTGTGTAGGCGGATTCGCAGCTCGTGGGCGGGCGTGGGTTTCTTCCTTGGGCATTTATATGTGGTATGACGCACCTCTATGCCAGAAAAATCTTATTTCTTTATTTAGACTTCTTACAAGCTTTAATGAACACCCGATCATATGTCCTTTAGATTTATAGGTTAGTATTCACCCTAGACCTCTCATGCGTCTTATATATAATGCTAGCCGACGCTTGGGACTGGAATCAACAAGAGGTAAACATCGAATATATTGACACCTAAAGGTAGATGCTTATTGTGTTGGTGGGTGTCGTCCGCTAAGAGATCGGGATACATCCAGCACACATCCTAAACACAGTAGACAGAAATTGATTTAGGTCAAAGAACTCTATATAGTATGTTTTTTTTTTTTTTTTTTTTTTTGAAAATTATTCCGTTTGCCAAATAGTATAATATTGTCCGACCCATGCATGGTTTCATTCACACTCGAAGGCTTTTTGCTATATCATGAATTCAGGGTCACTGTGGTTATGTTTCTCTAGTCTTATTGATTATGTGATTACATAAATGCAGTTTCTAACATGCGCGTGTCGATGCTACCCGCTAGGTAATCCCAATGATAGAAGTAATGTGGGCGATCGGGAATATGGCACGCGTCGACGCCGGACCATGGAGAATGGCTTTCAATATACAAGTTAGGACTTCGGGAAATTAATGCAAGTGCCCCTTTCTCATAGAGAAGAGAGAGAGAGAGAGTAGAGAGATCGAGGCACTTAAAAAGGAGAAAGGAAGACTTGGAAGAATTTATTGAGCCAAATGATATATAGGTAGAGGTGATTCTGTCTTAAAGAATGCCATTTTAGCAATGTGTGATTATTTTGTTCTGGATGACACCAGGAGAAACATGACACGCGCCAATTGGAGGATGTGGTTGGAGTGGCTTGATTACAACTGTCGTCTGAATATATGTCCTTCCATACTCTGCACAATCCCTTTTTCACTCTCAGCTACAGA
>NW_020864181.1:0-17826 GCF_003713205.1 Coffea eugenioides
GCAATTTTTCATTTTCATCATTTTTCTCTTTTTTTCTCTTTTTCTTTTTCTTTTTTTTCCTTTTTTTTCCAAATGAACCAATCAACAAATTAAGTAAACACGACTAAGATAAACAAATACTAAGAAATAAAACAAAATTGCTAATCTTAATAATAAAAATCTTTTGATTGATGATTTTCTTCTCCGATTAATAACACTAAAAGAAATGAAACTTATCCCCATTTTTTATGAAACTTTCTCCTTTTTGACAACTTTTAGGCTAAAGTCTTACAATAATAATAACAAAATAAAATAAAATAAAATAAATAAATAAAAAAACAAAACAGTTAAAAGGACCAAACTAATGCGAAAAGTAAAAATTAAAATAAAAACAAATGCTAAAAGTTTAAAAACTAAAATCGTGACATTAAAAATTTGGTGTCTACAGTTTGCCCCTCTTTGTCTGAGTTTTGGAAAAACTTAAGACAAAGAAGTAGACACCAAATACTCACCTGTGCTATTTGGCTGCGAACGACTCAAACGACGGGGACTGACCCCTGACAGGGAATTTTAAAACGGGACTGACCCGAACAGGAATTCAAAATGGGACTGACCCGAACAGGAAATTTGAAACGGGACTGACCCGAACAGGAAATTTAAAACGGGATTGACCCGAACAGGAAATTTAAAAAGGGACTGACCCGAACAGAAAATTTAAAACGGGATTTCACTGAGGAGGTTTAAACAATGAATTGAGTTTTTACCTGGGAGTGGTTCAAACTTTTGTACCAAGAGGGGGATTTGATCTCTATAGCTAAAGCGATAGCTGATGTTGTTTCTTATGATCAAGCTTTGCCAATATCACTTCGTCTTTGCTTACTGGGGAGCTTTTTCTGACATCAATTTAGGTGCAAAAAGGAGAGTGGTTGTTTTCGTTTGTGAACGCAACGTTCCTGCAAGAAAAGAAGAAATAATGGACTTGCCACCATCATTTGATCCGATTTGCCTTGAAAATCGTGTAAACATGAGTCTTGTGATGTTTTTGCCTCTGTTCTGCGGCTGATAAAGTACGTATTTACCACATCACCAAATCTATGTAGCAGCTTTGTTGCGCTTTACCCACTTTGATAGATGATTGAATCCCCTATCCTTGCACAAACCCTAGGGTTTATCATCCATTCGAATCCCATGGTGAAAGAATGATGCATGAAAATTTGTCATATAAGAATCAATGATATATGCAAGATGATTTCCTATGTCAGGCAAAGATGAGCATGCAAAAGAATGCAGACAACCACAAGCAGTTGAACGCAAATAATCGAGAAAAACCAAGAGGTTTATAAAGATATATTTTGCAAAAGAATATTCGTAAAAAATGCAAATTTGGCCAACGAATCATATTCAAGACTTAGGATATATTTGCTTCGGAATTCGATACTGGCAGAAGTATCACAAACATGAGGAAAAGTCTAAATGAACCAGGTCACCAGCTGTTCCTTCTCGTGCTCGTCTGTTGAGAAAACCTGCCTTGGCACCCTTTCGGGTTTTCACCAAGGTTGCCCCCACCCTTTTTGTTTTTGTTTTGTCTTTTTTTTCTTTTTTTTCCTTTTTCCCTTTTCTTTTCTTTTTTTCTTTTTTTCCTTTTTTTTTCGAGGCGCCCTTTCGGGTTTTCACCTAAAGAACAATGAAATATCTCGACCATGATCGACTCAGAAATATGAGTTAAAGATTTCGGGCATCAGTAAAATGCACTTCCTTTGTAAGATTAGGCGAAGGCATTATGGACATCACTTGCCAGTTGATTAACAAATTTCCTAATAGAAATACAACAAGTGACGAAAGCCAGGACTTTGGGCTTTGTAATGAGGTCAGGTGGGTGTTTTTCAAGAAAAGTTAAGGCTTGAAAGTGAATTTTTGATGCGAGGTGTGAAATAACTTGAGATTGCACTATTTTGAAATCGTTTCCGATTTTAAACGAAACTGAGGAAAATTTGCCCCAGTTTGATCGGATTTTCTCTCTTTGCATTTTCTTCATAGCATTTTCCTCACTTTTGTATTTTTCTTTAAAACTAAATTTGCCCCAGTGTTGGGTTCTCTTTTCTTTTTGATCATCTCTCTTTCAAAATAAATTTGCCCCAGTGTGGGGTTTGCAATTCTCAGGGGTTATCAAGCGAAAATTTGTCAATTCTGATGGCTCAAAGGGGACAAGTAGAGATAAAATGTTTTAAGTGTAAAAAAAGATGGCCTGACTTGCATTTCGCCGTTTGCATGAATTTCTAAAGAAAATTTGCATGATCAAATGAAAAACTTCTTGCACATGTCTGAGTTGATGGGTTGAGGGAATGTTCGTCTATCCATTTCTGCCAAAATAAGTGCTCCGCCAGGTAATACCTTTTGGACAATGAACGGCCCTTGCCAATTTGGAGCAAATTTGCCTTTAGCTTCATCTTGCATTGGCAAAATTCGCTTTAGTACCATGTCACCTTCTTCGAATGCACGCCGATGGACTTTTTTGTTGTAAGCCCGGGCCACACGTTTCTGATAGCACTGACCATGACAGATAGCATTGAACCGCTTTTCATTGATCAAAGTCAATTGCTCATGGCGCTGCTTTATCCAATCAGCCTCCTCCAATTTAGCTTCCATGAGGATTCGTAGCGAAGGAATTTCAACTTCAGCTGGTAATACCGCTTCCATTCCATACATGAGTGAATATGGCGTTGCCCCAGTCGATGTCCGGATAGAAGTCCGATACGCCATTAATGCATAAGGCAACTTTTCATGCCAATCGCGATGCCTTTCAGTCATTTTGCGGATAATCTTCTTCAAATTCTTGTTTGCGGCTTCTACAGCTCCATTCATCTGAGGCCTATAAATGGCAGAGTTGCGGTGTCTGATCTTGAACTGCTTGCATAGTCCATCTACCATGTCATTGTTCAGATTCTTGGCATTGTCTGTAATAAGCGTTTCGGGTACTCCAAAGCGACAGATGATGTGATCTCTCAAGAAATTGGCAACTACCTTCTTCGTCACTATGTTTGATGACTCGCTTCAACCCATTTGTAAGTACTCAATTGCCACCAATATAAATCGATGTCCATTCGAGGCTGGAGGATCAATTGTACCAATCACGTCCAAACCCCACATTGAACAGGGCCATGGGGCGATCATACTATGCAATTCAGTGGGTGGAGCGTGTATAACATCACCGTGCATTTGACATTTTATACATCTCCGGACAAAATCTATACAATCACGCTCCATAGTAAGCCAGAAATATCCGGTTCTCATGATTTTCTTTGCTAGCAAATGGCCATTCATGTGAGGTCCACAAACGCCACTATGCACTTCTTTCATCATGTATTGAGCTTCATCTTCATCAATGCACCTTAAAAGGTTCAAATCTGAGGTTCGTTTGTACAGAACTTCTCCACTTAAGAAAAATTTTGAAGCCATTCTACGCAGAAATGTGAGGCCCCAGTCCGATCGTAAGTCGATATTAGGGTTATTTGATATTCGGTATGGAAAATAGGGTTTTATGGCTAGGAAGGAAACCCTAATTCGGTTAAGTTTGAAAATCCTAGTTTACGTATTATTATTATAAGGTTCAAGCTATAATTTATATTCGGTATTCTAGTGTGTGCCTTGACGTAAGTAAATATAGGATTTGTTTTAAGTACAAAGGTTTAGTAAGTTTGAATGATTAGCAAACCTCTAGTGTTACAATATTAGAAAGTTTAAGTGGAAGATTATTTATCGCCCGCCTTTTCTACATTTTCTTTATGAGAAAAATTTCCAGGATAATTTTTATGAGTAAATATGGGTTTTAGATGATTTTTCAAGTATCGGTTAGCTTTTGAGAAAATAAGAACGTATATCGGATGTGGGACCCACTAGTGCGGTAAGTTCGGAAAAATTCGGCCAATTAGGTTAAATTCTGGATACTGTGTAAAATTTATCGGGTGCTAAGAGATAAGTAGAGGATGTGAAGTGATTGATGTGAGAGGAAAAAGAAAAGATAAGATTGCATTTAAGGAGTGACAAGTGTCAACCTTTTATTGGATTTGACTTATGGAACACTATTCATGTTTTTGACTTTTGACCCAATTAGTTAAATATCTTAAAAATTACCACAAAATTCACTCTTTCTTACCTCCTTATGGCCGGCCCTCTCTAGCAAGAAGAAAGAAAAAACTCTTCAAAGTTTAGCTACTACTTAGCTCAAATCAACCAAACTAAGTGCTAAAGTTAGTTTCCACTCCATAAAAACCTTCTCTTTGGTGTTAGTGAGTGATTTGGTGAAGTTTTCTTGGAGAGCTAAGGTGTCCTACAACTTCCCCTCTCTTGTTTACTAGGTAAGTGATGCTTAAACTTCCTCCTATACTTAATGATGTTTAATTTGTGCCTAATGGGAGCTAAAGTGATGGATTATGTGATTTATTTCTTGGTTTGTGATGAATTGGTGAAGTTTTTATTTTTTTGAGGAATTTTCTGGTTTAATGTGATCATGGTGTTGTGGTTGTTTATGATGGTTGATAATGAGGGGTTATGACTCTAGTAGGTGTGAATTATTGATAAATGCAACCAATTTTGGGTTTGGTTTGAAATGGGAAAAGTTAGGGTTTCATAACCCCTTTTCTGTCCGGTTTTGGATCATGTGGTTAGAGGCCGAATTGGTCTTTTATTAAAACATGAAAGTTGTAGGTATTGATGTGTTTGAGGTGCCTGTAAAATTTCAGATCATTTGGATTAGTGTAGAGTGAGATATATCGATTTTACTGTTGCTGTTCTGGGTTAATCAGAATGTGCGAACTGTGTTTGAAATGGGTTGTTTTGACTGGTATTTCTTTGGATTTGGATGTTGGTGTCTTCTGATGAAATGTATCTGGATGTCTTAGCTATCATATGCCTTTTGAATTTCTGGATTTGGACTTGTGTAGGCTGAGTTATGATGTTTGTACTAGAATACGGTTTGTGATCCTGTTTTGCAATTCTGGTATAGTGTCTTGCATTTTTGACCTTGTTACATTCAAAATTGGACAAAGTTTCCTTCTTCAACATTGTAACTCCTTAAGTCCTGGATATCCCTGTAAATGTTCAGGTTAAAAGGATTAGTATATCCTGAGTTATAAACGAAATACTCAGACCTGTTGTGACCGTCAAATTCTGTTACGTGTTTGGAAAGTTTCTGACCGTGACTTTTTCGATTTTGATAGAGTACGATCTGGGTGTCGACTTCTTCATAAGAAATGTAGATATTGGCCACAGCTTTGAAACGCTATAAAGTGCGTCAAAATCCGAGTCCCGTAGCTCTAGTTATGATCGAAATAAGAATGCATGTCAGAACTGTTTTTATATCCGGACAGTTTATGACTGGAACTTTGGATTCACATTTGACTAGGTTACAAGCTGTTTGGGCTTGCAACCAAAACACCAAACTTATAGCCCTATATCAGAGCTTTGTAACGCCCTTGGAAATTCATGAATCGGATTTATAAAACCTGAGATATAGCCGAACAAACAAGGCCTGCCCGTGAAAATGACCATTTTCTGGTCAGATCTGTTTTGGTCCTGATGACCAATTTCCGTTCCGAATTTGGATTGCCGACCTTCATGAAAGTTGTTCCATTTGGAATGAACCATCTAACTGCCAATTTTCAGCTCTTTTGACCATGTGTAGCATGGAAAACAGTTTGCACTCAAAACTGACCATTTGTGTATTGGCCAGATTTCGTAAGTGATTGTGTTTGGTTCATTTGGGACTGAAGCCTCCAGTTTCAGTTCTGGATGTCTTCATAACAGTTGTTGTTCATCCTTTAAGCTTCGATATGGCATCTCATACGCCTTAATCCGATATTCGTAGCTCAACTTATGAGTAAACTAGAAACGAGAGTTAAATCTGCCGTTTCCGCTAACGGCCGTTTCCGTTTCCGTCCGTCATATTGACGTGCGCGCGTATCGTTTTTGCCGTTTTGCTTGTTTTAGGCATGATAGTAGCCGTTTGCGATATTATGTGACACAATCTTCTATTTCAGACGGTAGTGAGCTGGGCGGAACTGGTGGGGCCCACTACTAGCTGTTCATTTCGATCCGACTTCGTGTTTTTGCTATTTCAGATTCTGAGTAAGTATTCAGGCCAGTTTGGTGTGTTTTCTTTGCTATGTGTTTGAGATGTGTGAAAAGGGTACTTAGGCGAGGGTGTACTTTATCGCACTCGACCTAAACCCTAATTTGAATGTATAATTGTACTTGGCATATGTATATGAACCTTTTGGAACCAAAACCCTTGAGCTTGTGGCTCGGGGCGACTTTCGAGTAAAGTTTGTGAAGTTTGCAAAGTTTGTGAGTTCGTGGGCCCGATCTAAGACCTGTATGGACTATTCGAGCCGGTTAGGGCTTGGTCGAAGTCAGTCCAACTTAGTCTGAGGTCACCAAGTTTGTAGGTTCATGTTATGAACCAATTTTGTGAATCCGGTTCACCGAGAAGGTGACCAAGTTTGTGAACCGAGCTTGCGCCGCAAGTTCAATTTCGTTCGCTCGAGCAAGTTTGTGAGGTGACTGGCCAGTGAGGGTGATAAGGTGCTCGGTGGGTGTACAAGCGGGGTTCTACGGACTATTATTTGCGGTCGACGGAGTGTCGGCAGGAGATCACGCATGGCATATGAATTGGCTTTGGAGCCACCTGTATCCTTATTATGTGATGTTACTTTTCTGCTTTTGCTTTACTCCTACTGTGTGACTGTTGTTACGTGAAATTTATGCTTTCGCCTCTGTTTACTTACTAAGCATATAGCTTACCCCTTTCCTTTTGTTTTCCTTAGCAGGGGCCGACGCGGGGACTCTTGTCACTTACACTAGTGTAGTTAAGTTTGCGTTTGATTGTCATAGTTGGACTTATAGTATGTTTGTTTTGGTTTTAGTTTTGGTGGTTTGTATAAGGACCCTCCTTAGGGTCTATGTTTTGGTTTTGGTGGTAATTATAAGGACGTAATAGTGTGAGCAGCTACTTTTGAGAATGTAATTATAACTCTTTTGGGATTGTATATAGAAATCTTTTGGATTTTCTGGCTTTTATTGTTTTAAGTTTTGAGTCCTGGCGCGAGCTAGGCAGGGCGGCCCGCGATACCCTTGGGTTTCGCCTGGGGAGAAGTGGGGTCGTCACCAAAAAACTTTGGTGTTTCCTGGTACTAGCATACAGAGGGTAAGACCCAGTTTTGAGAAACTCCTTAATATCATTATACCAAGGAATATTGTCAGAGGACTTGTCTACAACCCAACAGTGGGCAGGCTTGTCTTGAAGTTGAATCTGAATTGGTTCGATCCTCAATTCATCTGGATACTGGATCATAGAGGCTAAGGTGGCCAAAGCATCAGCAAATGCGTTTCGGGCTCGCGGGAGATGTCTGAACTCCAAATTTTGAAATTGCTTTGCCAGAGTGAGCAAACTACTATGGTAGGGCAAAATTTTTGAATCCTTGGTTATCCACTGCTTCAAGGTTTGGTGCACGAGCAAATCTGAATCACTGAAAGCTATCAACTCTTTGATTTCCATTTCTAAAGCAATTTTGAGACAAAAAATGCAGGCTTCATATTCAGCCATGTTGTTTGTACAAGCAAATTGCAATTTGGAAGCGGCAGGGTAGTGCTTCCCTTCGGGTGAAACCAAAACAGCTCCAATTCCAGCTCCGAGAGAATTCGAAGCTCCATCGAAGAAAAGCCTCCATTCAGGGCTTTGCTCACTTATATCGTCCGTGGCGCCTACAAATAAGACTTTCTCATCAGGGAAATAAGTATGAAGTGGTTGATAATCATCATCCCTTGGATTTTCTGCCAAATGATCAGCTATAGCTTGCCCCTTGACGGCCTTCTGTGAAGTGAAAACAATATCGAACTCTGAGAGAATTATCTGCCATTTAGCCAGACGTCCAGTTAGCATCGGCTTCTCCAAGAGATACTTCAAAGGATCAGATCGGGAAATAAGATAAGTGGTATGGCTCAACAGGTAGTGTCTCAGCTTTTGAGCAGCCCAGGCCAATGTACAGCAGCTTTTCTCAATGAATGAATAATTAGCCTCATACTGCGTGAACTTCTTGCTTAGATAGTAAATGGCTTGCTCCTTCCTTCCAGAGTCATCATGCTGCCCGAGGACACAACCAACTGCTTCTTCAAGCACAGATAGGTACATGATTAATGGTCGACCTGGCTTGGGTGGCACCAAGACTGGCGGATGTAACAAATAGTCCTTGATTTTATCAAAAGCTTGTTGGCATTCTTCACTCCAGTACAAAGGCACATTCTTTCTCAACAATTTGAACAACGGCTCGCATGTGGCAGTCAACTGGGCAATGAATCTCCCAATAAAATTGATCTTTCCTAAGAAACTTTTCACGTCTTTCTGAGTTTTCGGCACTGGCATATCTCGAATTGCCTTAATTTTTGCTGGATCTATCTCTATGCCTCTCTTACTAATAATGAAGCCCAACAATTTACCAGCTGGTGCCCCAAAGGCGCATTTCGCAGGATTTAGCTTCAAATTGTACTTTCGCAACCTTTCGAACAGCTTCTTCAAATCAACCAAATGGTTCTCTGCTCTTTTAGACTTGATTATGATGTCATCCACGTAGACCTCCATCTCCCGGTGGATCATATCATGAAACAGGGTGGTCATGGTCCTTTGATACGTAGCTCCGGCATTCTTTAGACCAAATGGCATCACTCGGTAGCAAAACGTGCCCCAAGGGGTGATAAAAGCAGTCTTCTCCCTATCCTCTTCTGCCATCAAAATCTGGTGGTATCCAGCGAAACAATCACAAAAAGATTCAATCTCATGCCCAGCGGTATTGTCCAGGAGAATGTGAATATTTGGCAGAGGAAAATCATCTTTAGGACTGGCCTTATTGAGGTCTCTGTAATCAACACAAACTCGTACCTCTCCATTCTTTTTTGGAACAGGGACTGGATTCGAAAGCCAAATAGGGTAATGGGAAACAATGATAATGTTGGTTTTGAGTTGTTTTTCGATTTGCTCTTTTATTTTGAGGCTCATATCTGGTTTGAATTTTCGGGATTTTTGTTTTACGGGTGGAAAAGTAGGGTCTGTGGGCAACTTATGCACTACCACATCAGTTGAAATACCAGTCATATCATCATAGGACCATGCAAATACATCCTGGAACACAGTCAAGAATTCAAGCATCTCCTTTTTCTGCCTCTCATTCAAATGAATACTAATTTGCACCTCCTTAACTTCATCTTTAGTGCCAATGTTAACCTTTTCTGTTTCTTCCAGGTTCGGTTTTGGTTTCTCCTCATATTGTTCAAAATCCTTTGCAAAAGAATCGAATACCTCCTCATTATCACTCTCGCTTTGGAGCTCGGATTCCCAGACCTCCAAGTCGTGAGTGATATAGAGATTGCCATTATTGAATTCCAGAATAGTGATATCCAAAGGGTCAAATGGTTTTATTTTTGGCCATCTGAAAGAATTAACGAATGTGGGATAATAAGCAAACAAATATACAACAAACAAATGAACAAGCAATATGACAGAAATATAAACAAAACAACATGACAAGAACAACTTGTGCATTTTCATAAACCCTTTGATTGAAAGCGAAAAACCAAAAAACAAGCGGGAATGAAATGAAAACTTAACAATATTTTCACGTGCAAACTTTAGTCAAAGGTAAAGATGCTTTCATTAGCTATTTACAGATGCAGAAGTATTTTCAGGAATTCGTATGAATGACAAACCCCTTTAAGTTTACCGAAACTCCTTCCGAATGGGCAGAAACTCGGCTGTCCAATTGGAAATGGATCCTTCAGGGACGTCGGGAAACTCGGCCTCAGCTGGGAAACTGTCTTCAAATGTCGCCCCAACGAACAATTGGGCCAAACTAGTTTCGATTCCGTCAACTGGGTTAATCTCTGATGTGATCACCTCGGTCGGTCGTGGAAAAGTATAATGCAGTGGTGGAATATCAAGGGCCCTTGGCCTGCCTTCTTTCTCTGCTCTCTTGCATTCCTTCATTTCTTTGATGTCTCTAGCGGTTGGTCGGAAACCCAAACCGAATGAATCCTTTTTCTCCACAATTTTCACTGGCTTCAGAATTCCTTGCAGATCACGTCCCAGCCCTTTATCAAACTCATATCCTCCGCGGATCATTTCCTTAGCCATCATGACACTGGCCTTTGACAAAGCTCGTTCCTCTTTTGTTATCCAACTTACGGAGACGATATCAGCTGTGCTATGAGGGGTTACTATGGCGCTTCGGCTACCATCTTCTTTGGACCCAGAATCAGCAATCACGAGGCAATCCTCCTCGGCAAAGATAGTTATCAATTTGTCATTTACTATGAATTTCAACAATTGATGCAATGAAGAAGGCACAGCTCCGGACTTATGAATCCACGGCCTTCCAACCAAAACATTATAAACACTAGGAAAATGCATGACTTGGCAAGCTATCTGAAACTGTGCGGGCCCCATCTCGATGACTAAATCCACTTCTCCTATAGGTTCCCTTCGTGCTCCATCAAAACCTCTAACTATGGTCCCTGAGGGCCTCAGCTTGATATCTTGCAACCCTAGCTTTTCCAAGGTACTCCAAGGGCAGATATTAAGCGCAGATCCATTGTCAATCAACACCTTTGGCAAAATTTTCCCGTTGCAACTCACAGCTATGTACAGAGCCTTGTTATGTCCAATGCCTTTTGCCGGTAATTCATCATCAGAGAAAGTAATTTGTTTTGTAAATAACACACTCCCAACCACATGTGAGAAATTAGCAACCGAAATGTCCTTAGGGATTTGAGCTTTGGTCAGCATTTCGAGCAACGCATCCCTATGCATATCCGAAGAAAAGAGCAGATCCAACATGGATATTTGGGCGGGCGACTTGCTTAGCTTCTCGACTACAATATATTCACTTCTTTGGAGCCTTTTAAGAAAATCCAAGGCTTCCTTCTCAGTAACTGTTGGTTTAGCAGGCAGCTCGGGGTTATTTACTTGAATCGGAACGGTAGCTCCAAACGGACTTGCAATCCTCCCAGATCTGGTGACCACTGACACCTCTTCTTTGGCAATTGACTTTTCTCCAATTTGTATGACAGGTTCATCGTAGTTCCACGGCACTCGCTGCAAACTCAAAACAGGCTCCTGCTCTGGGAATTCGATGACCACTGGCTCCAAAGCCTTGCTCTCAGCTAGAGTGAGATCCAAAATAAAAGGTCTTTTATCCTCCTCAAATGGCACCTCCATTATAAATGGTTGGTCTGTGACCCCAAACACCTCAGCTTCCCTTGCCAATTTCTGGACTTGCTCCTCATACTCTGCGTCGTCCAGAATGACCCCAATGGTATTAGCGTGTTCAGGCAAGGGGTTCCTATTTATATTCGTCCCTTGTGCCTCCTTTTTCCTAATTACAATCTCTCTGGCTTCAATCATATCTTGAATTCTATGCTTAAGAGCCTTGCAATCAACAGTCGAATGTCCGGGTGCCCCTGAATGATAAGCACAGACAGCTTGTGGGTTATACCAAGCGGGCATGCCATATGGATAGGTAGGAGGGGGTACCATACCAATTTTCCCGGCGGCCTTCAATTGGTCTAGAGGCCTGCCTGAATTGGTAAATGTATGGTTAGGGGGTCGGTTGTAAGGTTCAGGAGGTTGAGGATGGCTGTAAACAGGTCTATTTGGGGGAGGAAATCATGGGTTATATGGAGGGCGAGGTCGGTTTTGGGGTGGATTTGGTTGAGAGATTTGAAAAGGGGCTAAAGGTGGGTTAGGATAACTTGGGCGAGGTCGAGGGTGATGGATATTGGTAGTATATACATGGTGCGGGTTTGAATAATAAGGGTAATGTGGTTGGTAGGTTGGATTGTGTTGGTATCGGGGTTTGGGTGAAGGGTTCTGGTCCCAGATAAAAGTTGCATCCCCCTCTTTCTTTTTAAACTGCGGCTTCTTTCCACTGCTTCCTTGCCCTTGCAAAGCTTCTACCTGTGATTTTAGGGCAGAGATGTTAACAATTTTTCCGGCTCTCACAAAATCATCATACTCTTCGAGTTTATTTACAATCGCAGCAAATGAACACCCGGTCATACGGAAGATTTCTTCGAAGTATGGAGGATCATGCGTCTTTATGAAAGTGCGAATAATTTCATCTTCGGTCATCGGAGGCTCAACCTTGGCAGCTATCTTTCTCTATCTTTTGGCGTATGTCTTATGATCTTCAGATGGTCGCCTCTTCGTGCCTTCCAAAGTAGTTCGGGTCGGTGCTAGCTCACAGTTATACTCATATTGTCTGATGAAGGCGTTGGATAGATCAAGCCAAGTCTTCACCTCCTTTGGCTTTAAGTTTGAATACCAATCGAGGGCGTCTCCTTCTAGACTCTCTGGAAATAACCTTAATGGCAAGTTTTCGTCATCCACCGGTCTGCCCAACTTGTTGGCAAACAAATGCAAGTGTGTCTTCGGGTTGCCCGTACCATCATATTTATTGAACTTCGGGGTCTTGAATCCCACGGGCAGCTGCACATTTGGAAACAGGCACAGATCATCATAGTCTAACACCCCTTGCTTGCTTAAACCTTGGCTTTTCCTGATGAACTCATCGAAACGATCCAACCGCTTAAGTAGCTTTGTATCAACCGGGGCAGACGACTCTCCCATTTCTGGCTTGGTTTGAACAGTGTGCTCCGGCACAACAGGCTCTGCAGTAGTCTGATAAAAAGCTTGTGGATCCGGAGGCATGTTTGGACCACCTTGACCACCTTGAGGCTGAAATCCTTGCCCATAGGGAGGATAGAATGGAAGATTTTGAGTGTAAGTATACTGCGGGTTGAAAACTCCCTCAAAAGCGGTTTGAATTGGAGGAATGACAAATGGTTCGGATTCCGGTTGTTTGACGGGCGGAGGCTCGGGCTGCACTCCGCTACTAATGAGCTCGTCGATCAACTTCTTTTGGGCTGCCATTTCAGATGCCATTTCCCCAAATTTGGTAAGTAATTCAGTCAACTGAACCCCGGGACTTGCGGCTTCCGGCTGGGTAGTTGCAGCGGTCTTATCAGACGATTCTGGCGGAGTACTCATGTCTACACGATTCCTTTGGGCTCGACTACGGGATCGCGTTATGATGGGGTTTCGACGAGAAGCTATGTTTAAATATTACCTGAAAATACGAAATGACGTGCTTTTAGATTTAGCCCTGGCTTAACTTTTTTAACAAAAATAAAACAAAGAAAAAGAAAAAGACAAGAGTTAGTAGATGTTCCAAAAATTCGGATGCATGTCCTACGGGGGGACCCTTTTTGTGCCAAGGGTAGGCCTAGCATGATGCAACACCTTCGAAATGGGACCCGTACAGACCTGTTTTTGACAACAATTCCAAATAAGTGCAAAAGAGAAATCGCTTTCATTGATAAACTTGCCAACATTTACATCATGTCACGAAGACGATTCCGTACAAGATTGCCAAAACTTCTGAACCTATCTAATACAGAGTCCTTTGTTTCCCTAGCATATGGAATTCTAACACGTTCAGTTTGGTCATATAATTCTCCGCAGTTCCTTTTCAGCTCTTGACGCTTTTCTCGTTTGTTTTCATACAATTGCTTGTTTTGCTCTGCTATCCCTTTGTATGTTTCGACAGACTTACTTAATTGCAGAATTTCCTTATCCTTTGCTTCGACAATGGCTTTCAACCTTTTCACCTCCTCAGCTGGCTCATCTTGTGTTTCTTGTGTGGCGGACCTTCTCACCCAGTCTTCGTATTGCGGAGTGGTCAATCCCCTTTGTTTGAGTTCCGGAACGTACTTGACGCGTTCGTCGTCGGACAACGTCTCCCAGGCCTCATTAATAAGGGTCTTCATCGGAATTTCTTTCGGGCATATCCCTTTGTCGAAAATGATGATAAATGTAGTCAGATCAACTGCAGATGGCACATCTTGGACCCGCCCTAATTGTCGGAGAAACCTCCTCGGATTGTATGCCATGATACCCTAAGTACCCAATAAAGGAACGAAATCGGATGCCTTGGTGCGAAGAACAGGTTTGACACAATTGGTCCAATCCAATACCCATCTAACATTTTGGTTGGTCACATTCGTCAAGAAGTCCACAAACTCGGATGCATTACACGGCAAACTACTGCTATTAATCCTCTTGTGATGTGTGATTACCCAGTTATATCCGGCCATTGGTAGACTTTCGGGAATAGACGGTCGTCTCATGAAGTGTTTCATCCCCCATACATGTAAGATCAAATTTGAACCACAAAAGAACTTTTCCCCTCTCTGACAGGTAGTGCAAGCCACGAAGATGTCGGCCAAAATAGTTGGAACAATAGAACACTGTTTATCTTTTATTCCTAGAAACAAGTCATACAAGATTTTAGTGAGCTTAAAGGCTATCTTTTTGTCTTTCCTAGGGAAAAAATAGGTTCCAGCCATGACCAATCCATACACCCAAACTCTCTTTCGTTCCCATATTTCCTTGGAAGTAAACGAGAAATCTCCCCGGTGCCTTTCAAAACCATCTCTTAATGCGAATCGATCAAATAAGAACTTTACCTCTATATTTTGGTCCGACCCTTGAATTACTGATTCCTTTAACCCGGTGAAACGACAAAATTCGGCCTTGTTAGACACTAGTGGAAATATCACGGCAGTTCCCTGAATTGGCAAATTAAGAAATCCGGCGACCTCCTCGATTGTTATGGTCATTTCCTTTTCCCCAAGTCTAAATGAGGAACAAGTGGAATCCCATAAATGCACCAAGGCTTCCACCAAATAGCCATCGGACTTAATATCCTTGAAATCCCCAACGGGTCCTAATCGAGCGGCTACTTGGTTGATTTCACTAGGTGAAAGGAATGTGGGCCACCTTTGTACTTCCAACAGTACTACCAACATCTGTTGGACTCTACGAGGGCTCTCCATCTAGAAACAAAAATCGGTGTCAAATACCTTACCTACGGGTCCCATTTCTCCGGTTAAACATGAATTTAAACGTGCAATTCCCAAGATAGGGTTAAATACCCACGGGAATATAGGGTTGGCTTATCCCTAATGTGGGATTCCCTAAATGGCATTCCCTTTCTATGGTTTATGCATGATGCCAGTTTATTAAAGCAGTAAAATATGCAATTTGAAATGAAACATGACCTAAGGGACCCTTTATTTGCCAGGGTAAGCCTAAAATGATATGACATTATTAATTTATGAACGAAATATACCAAAAATTTTTTAAACGTGCAATATCCCATCTACACGGGTAGGCCCTAAAAGAAGGTCATGCCAGACCTCTTATTTGCTAGGGTTTGTGAATGCAATGGGGACACAAAACCAAGAAAAGTTAGTTCAGCAAGATAAATACACATAACACATTGTAACAACGAAATCAACACAAAGGAATAAAGCAATAAAAAAAAGAAAGGGGTTGGACCCCTCCCCTCGTGAATAGTGTCCCTAATAGGGTAAGGCAGACGCTATCTTAGGTAAAACTATCATGGATGCATGAGGCTGGGGCTCACTAATGCATCTAGACTCGATAGGTTTTAGGTCCCCGAGCCTTCAGACTTATAAACCAAAGGTCATTAATCCCAAGGTTCTTTTGTCGGTGGCTCGAGCGATTCCCCAGACATTGCTACGCACACGTCGTGTCACGGCCACATGTCTGAGTGAATCTATCACAAATCCTCAATCTTCGACTAAAAGCTAAAGGCTGTTAACCCAAAGCTTAAAGCGGAAAATTAAGTGACCCCTCGGATCGTGCTACGCACACGTCGTGTCACGATCACACGTCCAAGTGGGTCGCCTAAAATCCTAATGGGGTGGAGTGGCGTGACAAGCCACTAAAAGAAAAATAAAGGAGGGATAAAAATTAAAGCGTATGCACGTATGCTAGTGCTCGTTTGGAGGGGAGGGATCGAGAACCAACGCGAGGCTCTAGGGTATGTCCCTCCACCCAAATGTAATGCAAAGCGCGAGATAAAACAAGTACAACATACATAGCAACCAATCATACACACGCGAGTGAGGGAATAGTTTGATACGCGCGCGAGGCAAAAAGTCCTAAAAATGAAAAAATGGAACCCTAATATCCAAATGCTATACATAAAAAAGGTAGGAAAAGGAAAAGAATAGCTAAATCGAATGCTTGGACCCACTTAGCAAGTCCCCAGTGGAGTCGCCAACTGTCGCGCCCCACTTTTTGATGGTGTGAAATGTAGTGTGTGGGATATGTATGTGAACGTGTGTGAAAATGAAAATAAAAGGCCGTGGGACTTGAAAATGCGACGGTTTGGCCAAACAAAGTTCAAAAAGGGTTTTGAATGGAAAATGGAGTCGCCACTTGGTTAGAGTTAGGGTGTACCAAGTCACCCAAAAAGTGATTTTTTGGAAAAAAGTAAACAAACCCTTTTTAAAGAACTTTTTAGGTCTACGTAACCAAAGAAAGTGATCGGGGGTCACATTTGATAAGGGAGAAGGCAAAGGCAAAGCCTAAGGCACTCCCTTACCCTAGCCAAAGCTAGCTGCGTGACTTAGCCCTTCTTTTCCCAATTTTCCTACCCAAAATATGCGTTGCATGTTGGATATGACTAATGGATATGAAAAAGAAATGCAATCCTAAATCTAAAATGTCTCTTACGAGGCTTTTTGGTCCCAACCACATGAGTTGTGGTGGCCAATAAGGAAAGTCCTCATAGAGGTCGCGGATGATGCAAATGAAGACTCAAATATGAGTGCAAGTGTGAAAATGTAAGAAAACGTGCATGTGTGCGAATGTAAGACAAGTGCATGTGTGCAAATTGGGAAAATAAAGGTGTTTGTGTGCAAATGGATGAAAATATGATAGTAGATACATATAAGTGCAATTGGGTGCAATTTGTGAGGTAGAAAAACAAGTGACAAGAAGAAAAATGTGTGAACATGGCATTTGTATTGAGAAGGATATAAGTAGTGAGAAAATGTGGATAAGAAATGAAAAAGTGATATGGTAAAATGGAGGTGCATGAACCTAGAGGAATGCATCAAGTCGGGTACGGGAATGACTCCTAATTTCATGACTTTAATTTTCCCTTTGATTAGAAGGAAGAACTAGCGTGCTAAGGCTATTTTGTAGCCACACTCGCTCGTTTCCCTTATCGAAAGGGGACTCTCAAGCAAATGTACCCTATAACTAGCATGAGGATGCAAAAACCTAAAAGGAAGGGGAAAGGGTTGGAGGGGCATGCCAAATGCTAAAAAACTAAGAAAAATGCATGAAATGTAGTGAAACATGCAAGTATGAACTAGCGAGGGAAATCCCTAAGGGTCTAGCGTTGGACTAGCCCATATCTATGAATTCCTACTAGCGTTGGACTAGTGGAAAACGGGACAATGAGCCACAACTAGCGTTGGACTAGTGTGGTGACGTGCATTCATCCATCACATTCATCTATGACTATAGAAAGCAAGTAGACATGCCAATCACCTATAAACACGTAGCACATAACACTTAGCATGCTCGACTAAATGCAAGAGCCTAATAAAGCAAATTAACACGTAGCAACAAAAGCAAGCAATCAATCTAATGAACCTATTACATTTGCTAACTAAAACAAAAGGGAAAGGGGAAAAATGGACAAAAATGCTCTCCAAGCCCTATCTATTACAAGCCAAGAGGTGTACACATACCCCATAAAGGATAACTTAAATAAAAAGCAAAAGTAAAATGAAATAAATGAAAGGAATTAAGGAAAAACAAGGAAAACAAAGTAAACATGCAATTCTCACTTAGCACGTTGGATCACATAGGGGAGAGACAAAAAAGATAAAAGAAGTTATACCTCCCTTGGAATGGTGTCC
>NW_020864182.1:0-2863 GCF_003713205.1 Coffea eugenioides
CATGTTTTGAGTTAAGGCCAATTCGGTCTCTATATAGGACCTAAAATTTCGGACAGAATGAAGAACCAAGAACCCTAATTTTCCAGAATTTCTTCCAAAACAGAAATTGATTGCAATTGTCCACTTTTTCCACCTTCTAGCTTCCTCAACTATCATTTCCAATCATCATACATAACCACATAATCATACTCATATTAAAACAGAAAAAATCCCCAATAATTATAAAACTTCACCAATTCAACCAAAATCAAGATTTAATCCATAAATTTGCATCTTATACAATCACCAATCATGAATTACACATCATTAGAGGGAGGAGAGGGGTCCTTCTCAACTCACCTTAGTAACCAAAGAGATGGAGCAACCTTGCACTTAAATCTTCCAAATCACTTCACCAAGAACCTTAATCCTACCAAGAGAAGAGTTTTTATGGAGTAAAACTAAAATTAAACGGTTAAAAGTGAAGATTAAGCAAGCTTGGAGCAAAGAAATTGGGGAGCTTTTCTTCCCTTATTGCTTGAAGGTGGCCGGCCATATGAAGCTTAGAAATGAAGATATTTTGGTCAATTTTTGAAGTTATTATGGTAAATGGTAAAAGGTTGAATAGTAAGTCAAAGTCCAAGACTTAATCTTATGGTGACACTTGTCACCCTTAGGTTTAAAACTTATCTTTTTGTCTCTCCAAGTACAAATATCTTAACACCTTATAAAATAATATCACTTAATACAAAATTCCAACAAGTTGTAAAAAAATATAATGCATTTACCGCACTAGCGGGTCCCACGTCCAAAATACGCTTTTAATTTTTCAAAAACTAACCGATACTAGAAAAATCATTTTAAAACTATCTTTGCTCATAAACTTTATCTGGAGAATTTTTCTAATCAAGAAAATGTAGAAAAGGCGGGCAATTAAAAAAAATAAACCCTAGAAAATTAGAAAATTTCCGGGTTCTCAAACTCATTTTTTTTTCGGGGCGTCACAATCTCCCCTCTTTAAAAGAATGTCGTCCTCGACATTCCATCTTGTACTAATCAAGTCAAGACATCCCACAAAAATCACTAATATTGCAAACCAAACCCACAGTCCGGCATCCTAAACTTCAAGCCTAGGATACACTACAGAGATCTGAAGCCTAAGCTCTGATACCCCAAACTGTCACTGTTATTTACAAAACAATATTTAGTTGTTATATGATTTTTATATACCACTCACCACTAAGGCGAACAGAGGGTTCGAGCGGGCCGCCTGCCCGCTCTCGCCGGGACTTACAGTCGATCACTTAATACAAGAAGTCCTCAAAAGAGCAATACAAGTAAGTCCCTCAAATAGAAATCAAATATTCAACATTTACATATCAAAAGCGAAGCGTCCATGCGCTTCCACTGCACTTCTATACATATAAAAGTGAGATGTACTGTCCTTGATCACAATATTACACAGGAGAAAGTCCAAATCTGACTATTAACACATCAATCAGTTCTACAAGCCGTTCACTTCCCAATAAGCTAAAAAGTTATACATTTTCATACCTGATACTGAATGAATATCTACAAAAGTGAATCTCAATTCAATTCCAACATTTAGCAAAATAATAAACATAAATTTTGAATAAACAACCCAACAAGCCATCTTTCTAGTGCTTCTGGCCTTGAGCCACTCTTTGGAGAGGGTACCAAAATAAAACATTATTTGGGCTCGCCTTTATAAAGTCTAGAAAGCTCCAGCGAGTAACCAGTAAAATCAGTAAATCACAGAATAATCAATATCTGTTTAACCAATAGTTCATTTCAATGATGTCATGTTAATATGGATTTGGCCAGTATCACACTCAATTTCACAGAAACATTTACAATAAGTATTTAAGCGATAGTTATTTCCCACATTGCATTGAAAAGGTATACTTAGAATTCGTCTTTTTTAAATAAATTATTTGGAACCACAATGCACTACTTTTTTAAGGGTTCCCATTTTAATCTCTCTTCTCTGTATTTTAATTTATTTTATAAAAACCAAATAAATATTTTAAACACTAAAAATAATTTCCTTTAAAAATGGAGCCCACAACTGGTGCCTGTCATTTCATACTTCATTTGTTTTTCATTCGAGCATTCATTACCCCGTCCCTTTCCCAGGCTTTTTGCCAGGCTCCACCTTAAGCGCTAGGGCAAAGGTAATACTTTTCGAGTTAATAGGAGACCAGTCATTTATTTAGTTTGATTTCTTTTCCTTTCTAAGACAAAAAACCGGTTTTTTCTTACTTCCACCTTTTTTATATATATATGGGAATGTTTTTGCATTCCTTCTTTTTCTTTTTCCATTCTTTTTAGTTCTCAAGTTCTAGTTTGTACTGTCGCCGACCGGAATCGTTAGCTCGAACCATATCCCGGTCGGTTTATCATGACAATTTGTTTATTTGAAGTCCTTTCCGTGCTCGAAACTTGACCGGTTTAACCTAAGGGTGTGCAAGTATTAGAGCCAGTTGTCAGTTTTGACCTTCAATATAGCGCTGCTTACATTCATGCGCAAGTAGCATTTAAACATTAATCATTGAAAATTTCATATTTATTTAGGTCGAGTGCGATAAAGTACACACTCGCCTAGAAAACTCGTTTTAACAATCGTTGAAAGCAAAATCAATAATAACAAGACACTAATGCAAGCACGCATGATATGTAAGAAACAGTTCCAAAAGTAACTTTGAAAACGGTTCAAAAGTAGATAATGCAGTAAAGCGGTTCAAAAGTAAATTTGGAAACAGTTTGAGGTCACTCACCTCCACGACTCAGAAATCATCCAGCATATAACATTGCCTTGCTCAAATCCAAGTCTTAGATCACAAACTCAATGCAAACAAATCCC
>NW_020864183.1:0-1331 GCF_003713205.1 Coffea eugenioides
ATCATGCGTGCTTGCATGTGAGTTCATGAAATGATTTGGCTTCAATGAGTTCTTGGGGAGTCTTGTGCTGAACACCAACGTCTCCACCCTGTTTATTGTTCATGACATGATCTGGAGCACCAACGTTGCTCCCCCTTATTGTTTAACGTTAAGTGATCTATTTGAGCGTTGGGTGTTCAAGTGCAATGATTTCACTGCCTCACGAGAGCAATAAACGTACATTTGATTTCTAATTCATGACATCATTGAAATGAACGATTGTAAAATATATTTGACTACTGATTTTACTGGTTACTCACTGAGCTTCTAGCTCACCCCAAAAATATTGTTATTCCCCTCCACAGAGCTCGAGGCGAAGGAAGCATTTGTATTAAAGTTCTCTGGGGTTATGATCGGATTATCTCCTGTTCAGTTGAAGTTTTAGTTTTATCCTTTGTAATAGTTGAGACTGCGATTGTACTTGTAATTATGTGAGAACTAGGGACCTTTGTCTTATTCGGGAAAATTGTATTGCCTTTAAGATTTACTTCCATGGTTTGAGGTTTGTTGAATACGTGCAGAGTGATTTAGTTCGCTTCGCTTTTGATTGTAAATGTTGGAACTTCATGTACTTACTATTTAGAGACTATATATTGTAGATTTTTGAGGAACTGTAAGTTCGCAGCTGACGGATCCGGAGACAGTAGCTAGACGGACCGGCGTCACAGGCCTGTTACACTTTGCCGGTTAGCGACCTAGCCGCGCGGTAGAGTGGGAGCTATGTCATCAGTTTCGGTACTCAGTTTAGGGCTTTCAGTATTCTGTTATGTAGATATCTAGCTTCAAGTTAGCGTCCCAGTGACTGGTGCGGTTTGGTTTGGAAATAAATCATGTGTCTTCTCGACGGGGGATATTTTTATGGGATTGTGATATCGGATACAATGTGGTATAGTCGAGGACGATATCTATTTAATGGAATGGAGGATTGTAGTACGCACACGACACAGGATGTTATGCGAGTATACGGAGAATCTCGAAATTTTTGTATATTTTCGAGACATTATTTTTGTTTCCTTGGCTATAGTTTGTACCTTTCTTCAATATATTAATTTTCTATACATTTTTATAAGGGAATATAGTTTTCAAATCATTTCCTTGATACAAGTAAATCCACGTTAATTTTGAAGTGTATTATGGATGTGGGACCCACTAGTGCGGTAAGTTCGATAAATTCGGCCAACTAGGTTAAGTTTTGCATACTGGGTTTAATTTATCAGGTGTTAAGAGATAATTAGAGGTTACCTAGATAGATTATCATTGGACAGACAAAAGGATAAGTTTAAAACCCTAAA
>NW_020864184.1:0-55251 GCF_003713205.1 Coffea eugenioides
TAGGTCGGCCCAAATAGTTCACTGTGAATTAATAAATCAATTAATTCACTTCAGTTTAAATAGACATCATAAAATTAATTTAATTTAATAACCCACATAATATTGATCCAATTTGTCAGCCCAAAACATAATGGACTTTTATGATTTAATTTAATTTAATCAAGATCAATTTTATTTAAATAAATCTTGACTAAACAAATTAAATAAAATTTTTTTGTCTACAAATGCCCCCACTTCAAGATTTGGCAAGACATTGCTTGACAATTGCCAAAGACAAGGCTTGTAGTAAAATTTTCCTACCTTGTTGGTCAAATTTCATCCTTGTGAAGTTCATCAGCTGATAGGCCAAACCAATTAATCGGATTTATTAAAATGCCGAAGCGAATTAAGTAGGAAGTTGGAGCATGTGAGTAGCCCATTGACTCTAAGCCCTATTCCAACAAGACATGAAAAATTAAAACAAGGAAACTTCTTCAAAGCTCGACAACTTGGCTCAAAAAAACTTCAAGTATTATTGGACAGCATTGTTTAACATTTAGAATTCGCTAATATCATCTTGGTCTCGAAGCATATAAGGGAACATTGATATGATTCAACTTTGTAAAAGCTTCACATATGGTCATTGCCAAGTTTGAATATATAACAAATTACTAAACTACTTTCCTTTCCGAAACACAATTCGGAAGTTGTGGTTAAAGGTTGAACATCGTGAGAAGTCCAAGAGCTGCTTCCAAATTCATTCGGCCGTCAAGATCATTACGGTGTGAGCTTTTGACTCGATATAGCCAGTAGCTGCAAAAGACCATGCAAACACTAACACCTAGGAAAGCATGAATTTTGACAACTTCCAAATTGGTTTCAAATCATTTGCAACTTCATGGTCCATTGATTAGTCATGAACATTGATTTTTATAATTCCAAATGTCTTGACCAGAGATTAGTCACCAACATTGGGAACTCAAGTTTCTGGACAACTGCCCAACTAAACATGTATTGCTCCTCTGTCCAAAATTTTTTTTTTATAGTATCTAGCAAAGTATTAATACTAGAAAGTACCAAAATCGGCAATATGGACTTTTTGAAATTTCAAAAGCTTCCTAAACAGCATACTACCAAAATCAGTGCTTACGATTTTGGAGTAAAAAAATTGTTTCCTTGGCTCTAGCCCATATTTTAGCTCCATATAAAGAGACAAAACTTGCTAGAATATGCCCCAACCACGCAGAAATTCTCCAACTTTCTTGAAGAATTACAACATTTGTTGCTGCTGAGCTTTTTTTCCTTGCATTTGCAGCTAAAAATTCAATTTTCTTGCACTTGTTGCTTGTCAAATTGATTCGACGAGACTTAGTGCACATAAGGACCGATTAACATTGTTTCATGATTGTTCCCTGTCCCAAGTCCACTTTCGACTCCAATTGTCATTTTGCATATTAAGTATGTTCATCTGCTTTTCTTGGCTTCAAACCATAACACCTGGATTCATGCAAAGTCCATAGTGCTTCCTCCTTTTTGTTAATTACACAACTTCTATTGAAATTGTTTGCATGTAATTACGTGGTGATGTTGGTTGGCCAAAGACCGTAACAAAACATGTTTCTCCAATGCATACTACACATCACTTCTTTTCTCTTTTTAAAATTTTCTCTTTTATGAAATGAGGACCATCACTAATTTGTCGTTGATGAAATTTTTTTTTCCAGGTTTGACCTTGTGTTGGCACCCTTTATTTGAGGCAAAATTGATGTTGCAATCGTGTCATGATTTTAGAACCATATCTTTCGGCATTTAGAGTATTAAGGTAATTCACGTAATCCGTAGCATTTACTTCTTGTCAATGCCAATTTCTTTTTTTTTTTGCATGGCATAAAAGGAAGATCCCTCGCCACAACATATATGGTAGACACTTATCTTGAAACTACAAATTTTCACGAGAGCCTTATCATGGCTTGAGTAGTATAATGAAGAAAGTGCAGCTAAGAAGTTGAAATAACATGCAACCACAAACTCCTATGAGAGCCTTATCATGGCTTGGGGAGCACAATGAAGAAGACACAACCGCAAACTCCTACAAAAACCTTATCATGGCTTGAGAAGTACAATGAAAAAGGTGCATCCAAGAAGTTGAAGAAGGTGTAACTGCAAACTCCCACGAGAGTCATATCATAACTTAAAGAGTACAATGAAGATGGTGCAGCCAAGAAGTTGAAGAAGGCGCAACCGCAATCTCCCACGAGAGCCTTATCATGGCTTGAGAAGTACAATGAAGAAGGTGCAACCGCAAACTCCCATGAGAGCTTTATTATGGCTTGAGGACTACAATGAAGAAAGCACAACCACCCACTTCAATGAGAGCTTACTAATACTTGAGAAATCCATTGAAGAAAACGGAAACACCCATTTCAATGAGAGCTTATCCAAACTTGATAAAGCCGTTCACCTATCTAATGATGATGGCAATGAAGAAGACTCCAAGTTGGAAGTACATCAAACTCATCAACTCTTATGGATAAATGATAGACACTTTCAAGATCAGACGTCGACAAGCAGTTCTACCAAGATAAAGATGTGACAAACCTGTCCAAAACTATGGTAATGGAGAGAAGTTCTACCTAGTTGGAGGAATGGTGCATACTTCACATTCATGTCAATGGAGAAATACTTCACCAAGGTAGAGGCATGATAGTTCCGTCCAAGACCATGACGATGGAAAGAAGCTCAAACAGGATGGAAGCATGATGAACCTATCAAAATTCTTGTAAAAGCAATAGCGTTCTTTTCAAGAAACAAAAGCAATCCAATGAATGGTCCACCACTTTGAAGTGAATGCCAATTAGCAAGGAGAGGATTTTTTTTGGGGATATGATTGGGCTTAGAAGTTGCCCCCTAAGTGGCCTACGTATCTCAAAAGAGAATCAAATCACACGTAGTTTCTACCATTCACAGTTTAAACTCATGTGGGCTAGGAGCAACATGTCATTAAGCTTTTGTGTCAAGGAGTAGTGGAGCAACTTTTGATTTGAAGATAGTTTTTTTTTACTTGTGTCAAGGAAATTTGATATGATTTGCAACATGGAGCAGTTTATACTCGTGTTGAGGAGGTTTCGAGTAACTTCAAATTTGAAGACAATTTATACTCGTGCCAGGGAGCATGTACAACTTAGAGATAGTTTATACTCATGTCGAGGAGATCTACAACTTGGAGATAGTTTAGACCCATGTCAGGGAGCACATACAACTTAGAGACCATTTATACTCGTGTCGAGGATATCTGCAATTTGAAGATAGTTTAGACTCATGTCAAGGAGATTTGGAGAGATATATGATTTGGAGACAGTTTAAACTTGTGTCAAGGAGATTTGAAGAGATTTACAATTTGGAGACAATTTATACTCATATCAAGGAGAGCACTTTAATTTGAAGCTATTCCAATTTGAAGACAATTTATACTCGTGCTAAGGAGATTTGCAGATAGTTTAGACTCGTGTCAGGAAGCATTTCAACTTGTAAATAGTTTAGACTCGTGTTGAGGAGAGCACTGCAATTTGGAGACAGTTTAGACTAGTGTCAAGGAGGTTGGAAGCAATCTCAAACTTAAAGATAGTTTATGCTCATGTCTAGGAGATTTGCAAATAGTTTAGACTCTTATCAAGGAGTGCTTCAACTTACAGACAGTTTAGACTAGTGTCGAGGGGAGCACTTCAATTTAGAGACAATTTAGACTTGTGTCAAGAAGGTTGGAAGCAAATCTCAAACTTGAAGATAGTTTATGCTCATGTCTAGGAGATTTGTAGATAGTTTAGACTCTTATCAAGGAGTGCTTGATATGTTTTTAGTTTGAGAGCCAACTCGTGTGACACACAAAGTTAATATGATTGGCACTTTCACTTTCATTTTCGAGTATAATTTGTCCTTGTTGAGACAACTGCATGACTTTATCTTGGAAGGCAAATCATCTCTTTATAGGATGACCAGCCAAGCAATGATATTTGTAGTAATTTAGATTATCGACTTGTTTAGAGTTTTCAGGGCGTCTTGACCGTGGTAACTCAATAAGTTTCGCTTGTAAGAGATCATCAAGTATTCTTGGAACATCAGAATCACTAAATGGACACCCTTTTTCTTGCATATCTTTGAAGATTTCTCTTTTGCCCCCCACCTTCTTGTAAATGACTGGACTTTAGAGTCACTTTTTTTTTTCTTTGAAGAGGCTTTGACCGGTGCAATACTTGCCATCATGGATTCTTCAAAATTTATAGAAGTCATGCCCCTATTCTTTGATTGTGACTTGTCCACGATTTTTCGAGGATTAGTAACAAATGGCTTTTGCCTTTCAAGATTAATTTCCATCTTGTGAGCTTTTATTGATAACTCATCAAAATTCTCAGGTTGTATCCCTTGTAAAATGTAGCAGAGTCCCCAGTGCGTGCCTTGGATACACATCTCGATCGCGGATGATTTAGAGATTTGATCTTTGCAATTTAGACTTATAGTCCTCCAATGCTCAATGAAATCGACAACTAGTTTGTCCTTTTATTGGCGTGCATTCGAGAGTTTGATCATGCAAACAGTCTGTCTCGTACTATAAAAGTGATTTAAAAATTCTTGCTCTAACTGCTCTCAACTATCAATAGAACCAGGTTCAAAATCAGTGTACCAATCAAAGGCATTATCCTTTAATGAATGAACGAATTGCTTGACAAGCAAATCATCATCAGTGCCAGTATTATTACACGTCTCTACAAAGTGTGCAATGTATTGTTTAGGATTGCCCCTGCCATCAAATTGTTGGAACTTTGGAGTTGGTAACCGTCAGGCATCTTTAAACCATAAACTCTTGCAGTGTATGGTTTGGCATAAGTGTTAAATGTCTTAGTGGCTCCAATAATTTTGTTTTTTATTGTGCTTTCAATGAACTCCTTAAGAGTGTCAATATGAATTGTGCCATCAGGAGAGACTATTCTCCTTCATCAAGTGGGACTTTGAAACGTCTTTTTCCTCAGATTTTGAAGATGTTTTGACCTCATCATGCATCTTGAATTGCTGCTTAGGCATGTTTGGACTATTCTCACTTATGCGCTCCAACATGTCCATCAACTTGGCAATCTTGGCATCTTGGTTTTGCACATGAATTGCCAGCCTTTCAACAATCTTGGTCAAATTAGAAATTTAATCTTCAATAATTGTAGTGTTGGTCATCATCATAGGCATCACCACAAAACTTGTTGAGTCACTTGAATCATTGAATCTTGAGTCGTGGTCATCCTCATCACTAGGCAATACTTCAACATTCTCCTCTTGGATGGCAGTGACATCCTTCTTAGCTTTTTGTGCAAAAGCCTTCGTCTTGCTCCTTGTCATGGGACTAACATCTTGTGCCTTTTTATTTGTAGGAGTAGCAAAGGTTAAATCTTCAAGGCCAACACTTACCTTCTTTGAATCCATTAGTGATGTTTTGAAATAAAAACTTGTAGGAAGAGGAGATGAGAGGTAGAGATTGTCTCACCGGGCGTGCCAGAAATTTGTAAACATAAATTTTGTTGCCTAAAATAAAAAATAAGAAAACTTGCACAAATGTGAAATATATTAAATCAAATAATAAGAGGGTTACAATCTTTGAAAATTCTTGAATTAAAGAAATTAATACCCTGATTCTTCTCTTCATAAAACTTCAATCGAAGGGTTGAGAAGACTTGTTCTCCAATAAAAAATGGGTGTTTCCTACAATTTGGATGAAGAAAACGGAAGATTTGATAATGGCATTGAACACTTGAATCTTTAAGCCTTCAACACGAACAGAAGGAGGATTTGTTTGACTTGATTTGGATTTAAGGGAAAAAGGCTCTTTAGGCAATCTGACAGAGTTTCTCCAGAATTTAGAGATTTTAGTGTATCTTTTGCTTTGAAGGAAGACCTCTATTTATAGCTAAAATATGTAGGATATATCTTCAAGAAAATCCTCTAAAACCTTCCTGCATCTTGAGTGATTTGTAACTTAAGAAACCTATTTAACTTGAACTTAAATAGTAGGTCGGCCCAAATAGTCTATTGTAAATTAATAAATTAATTAATCCACTACAGTTTAAATGGATATCACAAATTTAATTTGATTTAATAACCTATATAATATTGGTCCAATTTGTCAGATCAAAACATAATGGACTTCTATGATTTAATTTAATTTAATCAAGATCAATTTAATTTAAATAAATATTGGCTAAATAAATTAAATAAAATTTATTTGTCCATACTCATAAAAATATAAATTTGAAAAATAAAAAAGATATTTGATATGAAATACACTTGCATCAATTTAATTTTATATGCTCAAAACTGATTTCTTATGAATTTATATTTTTTTTTCAACATCTTCTCAACCCTTACTCAAACCATTAAAGTGTATCAATCATTATAAAAATCAATTCAAAATAAGCAAATAAATTATACCCCAGTTTATCACAATCATAAAAAGTAAAAGATAAACAAAATTCAATTTATCATAATTTGTAAGTAAAATATTCCTAGTCATCCAAAAAATAAGTAAGAGAGAATGATGGAGAAAAGGGAAAAAGAAGAAAGTGACTTTTGTTTCTTTATTTTTAATTTTTGAGCTCCATTTGTTTGATATGTTTGGAATTATGTATCAAGTGAAGGTTAATATAGTCTTTTTACAATTATTAGGGGAGGTGAGTGATATTTCTAAAACCTCAGGGGTGCCAAGTGATATTAAGAGAAACCTCAAGGGAGGTTTTGATATTATCCCTTCTTTTATCCACTATTCGTTCTTTCTCTTAATGATATTAGTATAACTTTCTCCAAACTATCACTAACTCATGACACTTATATAATATTTTAGAAAAATGATAACTCTAAGTTGCACAAAATTTTCTCACACTTTGTTCCTCTAATTAATTTGTTTACAATAGTTTTGGCAGTTTCTATGGATAAAAGTTGGATCGACATATGAGATATTTGCTCAAAAGAGTATGTCACTGGATTTGAGAAATTATTGGAATTTACTACAAAAAACTTGACAGATTATAACTCAACTATATGTTGTCCATGCATTAAGTGTAAAAATAGATACTTCAAAGGCATAAGTGATGTGAAGTTCCAGTGTCATCTTTGGGGATTTCACTAGGCTTGTAAGATTTGGGTATATCATGGGGAAACGTATGCATCTCTACATGAAACTCAAAACCATGAATCTATGTCTCATTTTGACTCGAAAGACGATATGGTTGGGATGCTTGAGGAGGGAATGGGCATGCATATTGATAAAGAGTCAAACCGTAGGAGACGATATCAGACCTAACAATGATACGACAAAGTTTCTTGAATTATTAGAAGATGCTGAAAAAGAATTGTATCCAAGCTGTGAAGAATTTACAAAACTCTCTTTCATTACACACTTGATGCAATTGAAGGTTGAATCTAATTGGACCAACAAGTCATTTACATCACTTCTTAGATTGCTCAAGAGAGCCCTTCCAAAGCCGTCTAACTTACTAGATTCATATCAGGAGGCTAATAAGGTAAGACTTGGGTTTCACTTGTAAGACATATGATGCATGCCCTAACAATTGTATGTTGTTCAAGGGAGAAGATGAAATGAAAGAAAGATGTGACATATGCAAAACCTCTAGATATAAGGAAGGTAGTAAAGAGACAGTTGCAAAACGAATGAGATACTTTCCATTAAAGCCAAGACTTCAAAAACTTTTCATGTCTTCAAAGACTGCTTCATTGATAAAATGGCACATAGAGGGACGTAGGGATGATAGGGTCTTTAGACATCCGACTGATTCTCAAGTTTGAAAAAAATTGATGATCAAAATCCATCTTTTGCTGCTGATCCTAGGAATGTTAGACTTGGACTTGCTGCTGATGACTTCAATCCATATGGTAAAATGAATTTGAGATATAGCACATGACCCGAGATGCTTATAATATGTAATTTACCCCTTTGGTTATGCATGAAGCAACCATTTTTCCTATTATCTATGCTTATTGAGGGTCCCAAAGGACCTGAAAACAAGATCGATGTTTATTTGCAGCCGTTGATCGAGGAATTAAAAGAATTGTTTGATGTTGGTATACAAACCTATGATGCATTTATTGGAAATTTTTTTTTGTTAAAAGCTGTTCTTTTATGGACAATAAGTGATTTTCCAGCTTATTGAATGTTGTCAGGTGGAGTACATGAGGTGAGAAGGCATGTCCTCATTGTACAGAGGACACGTTTGAAGCATTGGAAAAAATATTATTTGATAGGCCATTGCCAATTCTTGCATAAGAGTGATAGAATGCGAAAGGATAAAGTATCTTTTGATGGAAAAATGGAATGGGAAGGACCTCCAAAATTGTTATCTGGAGCAAATATTTTGCAGCAGTTAGATGGCATACTTACTAAGTACAAAAAGAAAGATGTTAAGAGAAGACAAATAGGGAACTTTGATAAAAATAAACACCGCTTCTAGAAGAAAAAAAGTATTTTCTTTGAGCTGCCATATTGGGCAAATAATTTGGTACCTCACAACCTTGATGTCATGCACATCGAAGGTAATTTTTGTGACAACCTGGTCAATACAATTATGGCTCTCGAAAATACTAAGGATAATTTAAACTCTTGAAAAGATCTTAGAGAACTTGGAACTAAAAAGCCATTGCATCCAATTGAGCAAGGTTCTATTTCTATCTTGCCACCTGTTTCTTTTACATTAAGCAAGACAGACAAAGACATCTTCTGTAAAGTCTTGAAAGATATGAAGTTGCGAGTGGATGTGGATCAAATATCTCAAGCCGTGTTCATGATCGAAAAATATCTGGTCTTAAAACACATGATTATCACATGTTGATGCAGCAATTGCTTCCTATAGCAATACGTAGGCTATTGCCGAAGAATGTGGTAAAAGTATTGATTGAGTTTTCGAACTTCTTTAGGCAATTATGCTCAAAGTTGAACAACAAATCTGAGTAGGAAAAAATTCAAGATAGAATTGCAGTTACATTATTCTATATGGAAAAGATATTTCCCCCATCATTTTTTGATATAATGGAACACTTGCCCATCCATTTAGTTGATGAAGCCTTGTTAGCTAGAGCAGTTCAATTCCGATGGATTATCCCATTGAAAGGTCAGTTCAACTTAAAAAAATTTATGGTATTCATGTTATTTAAATTTTATTATTTATAATTTTTATATTAATTCATTGCATTAAATATAGGTATTTTTCAACACTTAAACGATATGTCCGTAATCGAGCTCGGCCGGAGGGGTCAATTGCTAGAGGATACTTAACAGAAGAGTGCCTCAATTTTTGTTCAATATACTTGAAAACTGTTGAAATTCAAGAGAATGGAGTTCCCAAAAATGATGATACCAATGCTCACATAGGTCACCCTTTGCTTGGAAAAAAGTCTCCCTTGGTCGGGTTACTTGGATTCAAGCGCATTGATACATTCTTGGGAACTTAGATGCTGTAGAACCATACCGAACGTAAGTTAATTGGTTTATTTTTCTAATCATTCATCAAGCTGTCTCTTGGCATTCTGATTAGCTATTTTTTTGGTATTGTATATTAGTATTCATATGTCAATTCTAGCAACGAATTATCCTTATGCCAGGCCAAACCAACTTCAGCGGCTTCATAATGAGACATTTCATGAATAGTTTAAGAAATACGTAAGTTCAAAGTTTTTTTTGACTTTCTCATTAGTATATAAACCTTTTTACTTGCTAGAATGTGAAATTTTTGGGGATTTTTCAGATTGAAAATTTGTGTCAAACATCTGCTGAATCTGTACTAGATGAAATCAAAATTTTGGCGACTGGTCCTAATCAGTGGGCGAAATCCTACAAAACTTATGTTGTCAATGGTTTTCAATTTAAGACCAAGGCCTACGAGTCAAGCAAAATGACACAAAATAGTGGGGTCATGCGTAAAGCAAGCACTATGAGTTATGCCAGTGTGAAGGATAAGAATCCTCGTCTAGGAGAGGTCACGTATTATGGAGTTTTAACTGATATTTTTGGAATTTACTATACAATGAACATGGAGTATGTGTTATTTAAGTGTGATTGGGTTGACAATGAAAGAAGTTGTACGAAAGATGAATTCAATTTCACTTTGGTGAATTTCGATTATGTGATGTATCAAAACAACTCACCAGCTGATGAGCCATTTATCTTGTCAACTGAAGCTGAACAAGTTTGGTATGTGGCTAATCCGTTAGAACCTAGTTGGAAGGTTGTAATGAACAAATCAAGAAAAGACAATTATGATGTTTACTCAAGAGATCCTAGCATTGAGCCAATATTTTCTCAAGAATTAGATGATCGTCCTTTGGGTGATAATGGAGGTAGTGCCTGGATAAGGAAAGAAGTAGAAGCGACTATTGTCGGGGATGAAACTGCACCTGTGGAGAATGTTCAGATTCAAAACTTTGAAAAAGATCCACAAAATTGATTCAACTTTAGTAATTGCTTAATATAATAGTTCTTGGTGAGACATAGAAGTTTGTATCAATGTTGTGGTAGGAGTAGAGTTTGTAATCTAAAATTCATCAACAACATTTGTTTTTGCTGGTTTATGGGTTACATCATATTTGCAGTCTTTTTTTTTTTGTTTTATGCTTGCATATTGAAAATAACAACTCTATATTTAATACTTATGTTAATCTTGCTATATGGAAATCTTATTTTATATCCGTATCAATGATTTACCTTCATTTTTTGGATTGAACAGGGCAAATTAAAGTGTTGGAATTTCATATACTTGGGTGGTCATCCCGACTCATATCTAACTACCTAAGAGAGTTCTGTACTGGTAAGTTTACCTTTTTACTCATCAACTTGATATTTATATGCTTGTAGAATTCCAGCACTAGTGTTGCTTAATGTTAATCTTCAATCTAAGTTGAAAGTTGTTGTCCATATGAAGTTCACGAACAATTTTTGATGTTTCTTTTCTGATGTACAGTGATAAAAGCATAAGATTTCCTTTTATGCAGGTGTCATTTGTACTAAAGTACTAGTGTGTTTATTACCTAATTAAGTTGAATAATTTCAGCTTGTAAACTATTCAAAATTCAGTTCCCTGTTTTCCTCTGTTTCAAGTACTACTAGGATTAAGGAGAGATGTAAAAGAAGAGTGCAAAGGTTTGAATTCAGTTATTGCTTTTGATCACTAAGATTTGATCCACTACTCTTGTTCTGGTTAATTTCTTTGAACATACAAAATAAGATAAATCATGAGGCCTTTTTTGTTTGTCCAGGATTTGGATGTGATATTGCTGCAGTTGTCAATATTCTTGCCAATCGAGATGCAACACAATGTTCTTTAATTCAACATGAGTATAGAAGCATGAGTATATGACTTTGTTCTTTTCATAAAGCTATCATGGGTGGTAAAAAAAGAGCAAAAGGCATCACTATGGCTGATGTGATACATAATCAGAGAAGTGTACCTTTTTCTAATACTTCTATGTCTCAACCTATTCAGCATCATGGGATTAGATCTCAGTCACAGTCGAAGATGCTTACATCTCAAGTTGGACTTATGCATAGCCAATTACAATCATTTTCCCAGACCTCATCTGGATATGACATTAATAATTTAGGTATGAAAACAAGTTTCAAATTAGGTTCAACATCTTTTTTTTTGTGTTTCTAGAGGATGTGTGATATAAAGTGGCTGATATAAAATTTTCACTTCTATGTGAATGGTTCAATCTGAAAATACTAAACAGGAGCTAGCACAAGTGCAAGTACATCCTCAATGAATGAGGTTAATGAGAATAAAGGTGTAAGGTGTCCAGTTAAACAGTCTAACAAGTGGAACACAAAAGAGAAGCATATTGTGTATTTAACTGAGTATGGAGAGATTGTAGGACCAGATGAAGGGTCATTATATAGTAACCTTGGAATCTTGGCCCAAAATGGCTATAGGGTACCTTTGACTTACCCGTCTTAGACAGAGGTGCCTATTAATATTCTAGATGAACTTTGGAGAGAGGTGCAGGTCAGTTTAGTTGTTGCTTTAAAAATGTGTGAATTTTCAAGTCTTTATATACATATCTATGTTAATAACATATTTATATAGGTCAATACTAATTTGCCAAATGAGGCTAGAGAATTGATTCTAAGTAGTATTGGCATTAAGTGGAAGAATTGGAAATACCGAGTGAAGCAAATGTATCTAGCAAACAAAGACAATATTGAAAGAATAGCACAAGTACCTGATAAACGGATTGAAACTCAACAATAGAGAATCTTGATTTCATATTGGAGAAAGGAGGAAATTCAAGTTATTTTAATGTTCAGCTTTTGACTCACATTTTAGAGTAAACAACTTATGTGTACATGATTAGTAGAATGATAACAAAGTGCCAATTTTATACGGTCTATGCAAGCAACTACTGTTAACAAGTAATTTATGTGTACATGATTGCAAACATGTAAAAAAGAAATAATTTGGAGTAGAATGTGGTTATTTTTTAAGTTAATTACTAGTTTACAATGTATTATGAGCTATTGCTACTGAAAATCTATGCTGAAAACTGCAATCTTTATCACATTCTAATATTTTTCTATTATTTTCCTATTGACATTAAATTGGATGATCATATAGGCAATTTCAAGGAGAAACAAAGATAGTAGGACAAAATTGTATTTTCCTCGTAGGATGGGAAAGACTAGCTTCAAGAATATAAAAAGAAAGGTGCCTTGTTAGTGGTTGAATTTCATGTTCTCTATGCATTTACAAATGATGTTCTAACTCATGCTAATGGCCTAGATGGAAGCCGAAGGTATGGATACATCTCTTGTGAGCCTTTTTTGTGTTACACGTGAGCCTTCCAAAGATGAAGATACACGTAATCTAATTGTAAGATTACCTATTCTTTTGTAATCATTTTCTTGTTTTTTTTGCTAGCAATGACATTGTTTATTTTTATGGATTTCATGTTTTAATCAATTGCTTGTAAATACAACTTAAAGACAGCTTGTCTCAAGTGCCTGAGGAAGAGCAAACTGAGACATTCAAGAACAATGAGTGGGTTGAGCATAGGGGACTGGACACATGAGGTCACATTAGACACATGGGGAAGTATACCTCTGTGACCCAAAGGCATGTACCAATGAATGATAGGAAGGTGATTATCCATGAAATCAAAAATAAGATTGTTGAGGAGGTACGAGAGGAAGTATTATAGCAAGTTAGAGGAATGACACCACATGAATCGAGAGAAGAGATAAGAGCAGAGTTTAGTGCACAGTTTGAGTATATGTAGAAGACCGTTAGTTTTTTAATGTCGCATTTGGATGTCTATGCCTTACCCATGCTTCCAGATTGAATTTTTGGTGCTTTTCCTAGTCGACAGGTAACGAAATTTCAGAAAGTTGTCATGTTTGTATTTCATTTCATTGATGTGTCTAATATAAACTAATATCTTGAAGGGTCCAGCTGAGTCTACTAATCAAGGAGGATTAAACTTGTGATAGATTTGGTAAGTACTTTTGGCTTTTCTCTTCCCTTCTTCATGACTTTGTTGCTGAAACTTGCATAGAGTATTGGGTGAAAGAATGAGTAGTTGATCATTCCAATATGGCAACCGCATTGTTTATATGCTCTTCACATAAAAAGAGCATTTCACAGCTTTGAGTTGATGCAAATCAGAAAGATTCCTGGGAAATCCCTCATGATTTTTGAAGCCTTCTTTAGTTTCACAAATTACTAGTTCCTTTAGATTAGGAAAGTTGTTAAAGACCTCCCTTTTGCAACTTGCTGTTTTGATTGTTTGCAGATTCCAGTGAGTTCAGGGTACCTCAAGTTTATCAGCTTCAAGAACATGTGAAGCAAATGAAAGATTCTAACTTTTGAGTGATTGTTAGACTAGCTTCCTCAATGATAACTAATGCAGCACATGTGTCGCGCCCCATTTTTTAATAATAAAAGTAAAATAAGTGAGTGAAGTATGGTTTGAAAATGGTGATGTGTGTGAAAGGGAAAGGCCATGGGACTTTGAAATGCGACGTTTTGGCCAAAAATAGTAATCTAAAAAGGTTTTGGTAAAATGTAGGAGTCGCCACTTGGTATTGAGTTAGGGTGTACCAAGTCACCCAAAAAAAATATGAATTTAAATGTAAAATCTTTTTAGATTGACTCCAAAATCTACGATAAATTAGAGAAAAATGGTTCGGGGGTCATAGTTGAAGAGAGGGAAGGCAAAGACAATGTCTAAGGCACCCTCTCAACCTAGCCTAAGCTAGTTGCATGATTTAGTCATGATTTCCTAATTTCTAACCAAAAGATGTATCGCATTTGGATGTAACTACTATGAATGCAATCCTAAACCTAATGAGGAATCGAAAGGGAAAGATATCTCTTAGAGGCTCGATCGGACTAAATCACATGAGTTGTGATAGCCAAGGATAAGCCCTCCAAGAGGTCACGAGTAATGCTAATGACAAAAGAATGAATGAAATGAATGTATGAAATGTGAAAACATGAGCTTGTGTGAAGTGAAAAAAGTAATAATAAAAATAATAGTGTGTAAGTGGGAGTGTGTAAATGGGGGTGCAAGGTGAGGTATGTAAAGTGATAGTGTGAAGTGCATGTGTACTCAGTGGTAGTATGTAAAGTGCTAGTGGTAGAGTGAGAATGTGTAAGATAAGAATCATGTGAAGTGAACATGTGGAAAAAGTAATAGTATATGAAGTGAGAGTGCAAAGTGATAGTGAGTAAATGAAATGCATGAACCCTAGAGGAATGCAAGCAAAACGGGTACGTGGAGACCCTAAATCGTGACTTTTGCTTTTCCTTTTGGTTAGAAAAAGAATGAGCGTGCTAAGGCTATGTGTAGCCAAACTCGTCCATCCCCCTTACCAAAAGAGTAACTCCCTAACCTAATCAGGCAAATGACCCTAATGACTAGAGTGAAATGCAAAATCCTAAAGATCATACTTTGAATGTGGGAAAAGGGTAAAGGATCATGCAAAAATATAAAAAATACTAAGAAAAATGCATGAAAATGTAGTAAAGGCATGCGAGTATGTACTAGCGAGGGACGGGCCTATTGGGTCTAGCCTTGGACTAGCCCTTTACTAACGCTCTCTCACAAGCATTGGACTTGTGAGCGATCGGGAATAAGTAACCATGACTAGCATTGGACTAGCCACGGTTATATCGTACATTTGCATTCACCATATATATACAAGTAAATGGGCATAGTTAAAGTAAGTAGGCATGTGAGCACGTAATTCACATAACACATAAGCATGCATATCTAGATGCTAAATCCTAAGAAAGCGGTAACACATAGCAAGTAAGCATGCAAATCACGCAAGGCAAATAAAGTAAAGCAAGCCCTATCTATTACATTAGGGAGGCCCTACTACAATCTAAAAGGGGAAATAAAATAAATAATAAGTACCTAACTATTACAAATTTGGCATTCAAGTGCCTTTCAAATGATCAAAATTGAACTAAAATAAATATACAAAACTAATGCCAATAAAGCAAATAAATAAATAAATGAAATAAATAAATAAACATTCAAGAGGCATGCAATTAAACATGTAAAGTCACATAGGGCACGTAGAGTCAAATAAAGTAAGAAATGAGGGATAGGGTGTACCTCCCTTGAATTGGGGCCCTAATGGAGTGAAATTACTTATTTGTCATCCAAAATAAAAGAAAAGGTCAAGGCATCACAAATAGTAAAATAGAAGCAAAAAATAAATTAAACCAACAAATCACCGAATCCCTCCCAATTTGCAACTTAAATGTAATCAAATAGTGCATAGTTACAAAGAAAGGTAAATTATCAATCAAATTTCAAAAATAGAAACTTCTAAGGACCCAATAGCAAACATTAACAATCATTCAAGTCAATTAAAATATTTTGGGGACTTCAAGGGTCCATAAGTAATGAAAAGGTCAAGTAATGGTTCAGATTGCAATTATTTTAGAACCTAATTGCACGAAATTAGAACATTATTGGGCCTTTGTAGCATTAACCAAAAACCAAGGGGTTGAAAAGCAATTTCTGAAGCCTTTTGCATGAATGTTACGTAGAAAGCTTTCTTCTGCAACATTCATTCGAAGCTTTCTGCAACTTCAAGCTTTCAAAATGCAGATTTTCATACAAAGACTTCAAACAACAACTAGCAAAGACAATTAATCAACACCTCTTGACAACTAGACACTTCGATTAACACAACCCAAACATGAACACTAAACCATTAAAGATCAAATGAGGAAACAAATGGAAGACATATATGCAGCAACAGAACACAAACACCAGCTTTCTAGTTTCTTGAATGGAACTTCATTATTTAACTAAGATGTCTATGCAAAGTAACCCAACGAAGCCTACTGAATCATCAATCAAAAACCCAAATGCTATACATTCAATCCATCCTACCATTCGAAAAAAACATTCATGCATTTCTAACATATCCAAAAATACAACTAGTTATGAAAAATTGTAGCAAAGATGCAAAAGAAAGAACCCGCAACAAACATGCGCATGATACACCAATTGACAAACAAAACAGAAACTTCGAATAAAACAAGAACCTTAGCAACAAAGCAAATGACCATTGCTGCAATAAAACAGACAGCTCCAACCTTGTTGCTGCAATTTTCTTAGCAATCTTATCATTGATCATTTAGACACCAGATTTAACTAGCAAAATAGATGACTAAACCAGTTTTGGTGGGCTGCTGTAGGGAGCAGGGAAAACAGCAAAACATAAAGATGAAATGCAGCTTAGCCATGGAACGGAATCATCCAATCCCAACTGAAGTTCGGCAGTACAAAGGCGTATGAACATCTACCGACTTCAAACCTAAAGTTTCAAGAAAATAGCCTAAGACCCAAATCATATGAACAAACAAGATACTAAGAACGACACTTGCAACTCACGGACCCCACTCATTCAGTTTCACAGGGGAAAGAAAGCACGAAAGCTAACAGCTTTTTGGTTCCTAAGTTTGCAACAAGAAGATTCTAAACACAGCTTTGATAGCAAACAAGTTCATGGCATCCCCAGTCAAGTGACAAACAAAAACAAGAAAGACAAACAGGTCACAACTTCGGCAACCAAAGAAAGAAAAAGGATGATTTGCAGTCATCTCCTCAAGCATCGACAAAACTTAGGAAAGGAAGAAAATCATGCATAAAAGGGTTCAGATCTCTTATAAAAATTGTGTCAAACCAAGATTGAGAAGGATCCATGATTACCTGAGAGCACTTAGGCTGCTAAACGAAATAGGAGAGGCTCCTAGAAATCGAACGGTTCTGGCAAACGAAATCCATGAACTGGGTTGCGGAAGATTCCAACGCTGATGCAGGGGATGCTAGCCGAAGATCTATCCTTTTTCTTTTTCTGGTTTTCTTCCTCTCTGTTTTCCCAGCCGCCACCCTTACTCTCTATCTCACACTCTCGGCTTCTTCCTCGCTTAGCCTCCCTTTCTCCCTGTTCTTTTCCAGCAGCTTTCCTATTTTTCTGCCCAGCCCGTAGCTTCTTTTCTTTTCTTCTCAAAACCCTCGGTTCCCATTTCTTTTCAGCCATTTTCATCATCTATCCTCCCTATCTCTCCCCTCACGCTCTCCTTCCATTTGGGTTTCTCTCCCCTCAGCCCTTTTCAAAAACTTCTCCCCAGCTCTCGGATTACTCTCCCCAGCCGCCGTTCCAAAAAAACCTCTCCTAGCTCTCTCTCTCGAAAACTCTCTTTCCCCCTTCTTTTCTTTTTCCTCTATTCTTTCTTCTCGAGCCCCGCCGTCAACTAGAGCCTCTAAAACCTCTCCCCCCCTCTGTCCAGCCGACCCCAGATTCTTTTTATACCAAATGGTCGAAACCCAAAACCCTGATATCAATGGTCTTTTTTTAATCTCAGCTCCCCGCTCCACTTCAAACCCTTCGATTAACATTTGCCTAGATCATTCTTTAGCTCTTCTCGGATGAGAGCCAAGTGGAATGATCAAACGGAGCTCCAAATGAATGGAAACCCCGCGGCAAAGGAGCTAAAAACAAAAAATTGTTTTGTATTTGCAGATGAAAAATGAGGAGGGTTTTGATCGTATGCTTCTCAGGGTCCATGAACTTGGTTTCACCCTTTTTTTTTTTTTAATTTAGTTAATAAACAATTAAATTTCATAAAATAAATCATGGAAGAAATAAAACAATTTTTGTAAACAATTTCTTTTTTACAATCTTTTAATAACAAAAAAGTCTAAAATAAATTAAATGGCAAAGGAGCAAAAAATGAAAAAAATATAAATAATAAAAATAATCTAAAATGCTATAAAATGCTAAAAAACCCCTAAAAACAAAGATCATGAGATTAATAGATAATAATTATCACTAAAAATTAATTTAAAAATTTGGTGTCTACATCCCTAGCTCACTGACCTCGATCGGACGCAAGCATCGGACGTCCGAGAGGATCCTTCAAACTCGACGAAAGCTGTCGTTCGCTCACAAAGATAATACCGGACGTCCGATAGAATTGAAGAAAATCTCTTAAACTCACTGCCTGCTGTCAGATGCAAGAAACCAGACTACCGGATGTCCGATACCCCAACGGCTAGTTGACTGTTCAGCTACTTTCTATCCGTTGAAAGCATTAATGAAGCACTTTCTTGGTCTTGTATAAATAGTGCATGATCAGAAATTTCAAATAACTTTGCACACTGAAGATACAAAAGATTTAGAGTGATTTTAGTGAGAAAATACTCTTCAAGAAAGATTTGTAGTCTTGGTGGTATGAAGTTCGTTGTAAGCTTTTCATTTGTGAGTGAATACTTCAATAGTGTAGCTCTGTGAGGGTTGTCCTGAGGGATAGTAAAACTTTCTAACTTGATCAAGTGGAGATTGGGGCAAAGAGGAAGTGAACCTTCCTTTGTACACAAGATTGGTTGTATTTCGTCAATTTGAAGAAGCTTGTTTGAATTGGTCTACAAGTTGAAGAGGAGGTTGGTAGTCAATTGATTTGCAATTCTTTCCTTCTTATTTACTTATTGTTATGTTGTGATCCTTAAATTGCTTATTTCTTCTACTTCTCTCAAGTGATATTATTCATTCATTGATTGATTCATTGTGTGATCACTTAGAAAAGAAGGTAAATTTCATATTGAGCAAAAAGTGCCCATAACTTGATTAGTTTCTTAATCAACCTAGTTCACCCCCCTCTTAGGTTGTCTTCGATCCTAACAATTGGTATCAGAGTTTGGTCTCCTAGAGATTAAGTTCAAACGGCTTAGGAGTAAAGATGACAACCAACAATGTCATGTTTTTAGAAGGACAATCTGTGATTAGACCACCTATGTTGAATGGGTCGAATTGTGTGAGTTGGAAAGAAAGAATGATTATCTTCTTGCAATCGATTGATATTGAATTGTGGTTTATTGTTAATCAAGGTCCATATGATGCCTCTATAATAGATGATATTACTCATAGACCAAGACAAAAAACTAGAAATGAATTGACTGCAGTTGATAGAGTTCATCTCACCTTAAATGCAAAAGTCATGAATGTGTTATGTTGTGCTTTAGATTCAAATGAATCTATTAGAGTCAAGGGATGTAAGCCAGCTAAAGAAATTTGGGACAAACTGCGAGAAATTCATGAAGGTAGTGAGAATGTTAGAGAACAAAAGAAATCTATTTTAGTTACTAAATATGAGTCGTTTAAGATGGAATCTCATGAAAATATTGATCAAATGTATTGTAGATTCAATGATCTCATTAAAGATTTAGAAGTGTTGGAAAAGAAATACTCTTTAGGTGAGAAAAACAGAAAAATTTTGAATGCCTTGTCCAAAGATTGGGAAAGTAAAGCGACTGTTATTCAGGAGGCTAAAGATTTGAATACTATACCTATTGAATCACTTATTAATTCTCTGACCTCTTATGAGCTGAAACTTAAAACTAAGGTACAAGAGGAAGAAGATACAAAGGTAAGAAGGAGCATTGCTCTAAAAGCAATTCAAGATGAAGATGATTCGGTCTCCTTGGATGGAGAAGATGTGGAAGTTGATGACAGTGATCTTGCTCTCATCACAAAAAGTTTCAAAAGAATTCTCAACAAAAGGAGATTTAGAAGAGAAGCATCTAGCAATTCTGATTTTAATCAATTCAACAATGTAAGAAACAGAGGAAAGTATGAGGCCTACAAAAAATAAGGTGACAAATGCTATGAATGCGGCCAACTTGGACACTACATGAGTGAGTGTCCAATGAAGAAGAGGAAAGTTGAAAGAAAACCAAGATTCAACAACTTTCAATTCACATGGAATGAGTGCAACTCTGATGTTGAAATTGAAGAGGAAGAAGAATCTGCTCAATTGGCTTTCATGGCCATTGGAGATGATGAGGTAACAACTTGTGATACGAACAGCACCAACCTTGTGATGCAACCCGTACAGAAAGGCATGGATCTAGAAGGTAGAGACTCACGTTGAAGACGACGAACGCAGCGGATCACCTAAACCCGTTGATCACGTGGTCAACGAACTTCGGTATTTGTAGAAGACTAACCCGTTGATCAGCGTAGGGACTAACTCGTTAACTAACTAAAAGAGCTATTGGACCTACGGCCCACATGGCCTAGACCTCTTTATTACACCCTACTAAACTGTAATGGCCATGGATCCCCTTAGCCGAATCATGGATTTCTAATCTTCAGTGATGGCGAACTAGGACAACGAGCCTAGCTTCGCTGAGGTCTCGATGGTCTTTGGCTCTCCACTTGACTCTCGAGCCGCACGAACCAATGTTTGTAGTGTCTCATTCAATCTCTTCGCGCGAGCTCGAGTCATAGGCCCCAATGGTACCTTCACTTGCTCCATTTGGATAGCTCTCTCGACCTCCTCATCATTCCCCTCCTCTTGCGAAAGATTTGTCCTCAAATCGACCTCATCATCTGCAAGATAGGGGCTCAAATCAGCAACATTAAAAGTAGCTGAGACATTATACTGGCCAGGAAGATCGAACTTGTAGGCGTTGTCATTGATACACGCCACAACTTGGAATAGTCCATCTCCACGGGGTAGCAACTTGTTGCGCCGCTGGACAGGGAAACGCTCCTTGCGCAAGTGTAACCAGACCCAATCACCTGGTTCAAACACCACGCGATGCCGACCCTTGTTAGCTTGTTTGAGGTACTGCTGGGTGCGAGTTTCAATGTGTGCCCTCACCTGTTGGTGCAAAGCCTGAACAAACTCGGCCTTTTTCTTGCCATCAAGGTTAGTACGCTCTGACAAAGGCAGAGACATCAAATCCAAGAGAGTCAAAGGATTAAAACCTTAAACAATTTCAAAAGGAGAAAACTGCGTAGCACTATGAACTGTACGGTTATAAGCAAACTCGACATGTGGTAAACACTTCTCCCAAGTTTTGAGATTCTTTTTAATGATGGCCCTAAGTAAGGTGGATAATGTGCGATTAACGACTTCAATTTGGCCATCGGTCTGGGGGTGACTGGTTGTAGAAAATAGCAACTTAGTGCCCAACTTCCCCCACAAAGTTTTTCAGAAGTAAGAGAGAAACTTGACATCTTTATCAGACACAATAGTCCTAGGCACACCATGCAAACAGACAACTTCCTTAAAGAAGAGATCAGCTATGTGAGTAGCATTATCCATCTTATGACATGGAATGAAATGAGACATTTTAGAAAATCTATCAACAATGACAAAAATGCTATCATGACCCCTTTTACTCCTAGGCAGACCAAGCACAAAATCCATTGAAATGTCAACCCAAGGTTCCGAAGGAATAGGTAGAGGTGTATACAAACCGAAGGGTTAGAGCTTGGACTTGGCACGGTGACAGGTAATGCAGCGTGACACTACTCGCTCCACGTCCCGCCTCATGCGTGGCCAATAGAAATGCTCCTGCAAAGCACTCAAAGTTTTGGTGACACCAAAGTGTCCTATCAAACCATCTCTGTGAGCTTCACAGGTTAGTAACTCCCGAATAGAGCATGACGGAATGCACAATTTGTCATTACAATACAAAAATTCATCATGTATGAAGAACTTACCCTGACCCGACTTAGCACAAGATTTGTAGATATCAGACAAATTCGAGTCGGTATCATAGAGTTCTTTGAGAAGATCAAATCCAAGGGATTTAGCATCAAGTAAGGCAATCAAGGCATACCTCCTGGATAGTGCATTGGCAACGACATTGGTCTTGCCAGCTTTGTATTTGATCACATAGGGATCACATGTCTCTTTGGCAAAATTTTTCATGAGAATCCCAATCTGCGGAACGTGAATCTTGGGCCATCTTTGCTGCTGATTTGGATTCGTGATTTTTATCATGTTTTGCCTCTTGGTGTTTTCCCCGGTTGCTGTTTATGTTGTGTATCTTTAGTGGTATAAAAGTGCATGAGTATAGGGATCTTGTTTTGCTTGGAATATGTTTCATATGGTTTCTGGGTTGTTAAACTTCGGACATTGCAGAAAGCCTCCCTAGCTGCCGAATCCTTTTTAGCAGAAAGCTTGGTTTGAATTCTGGTTTGCGCGAAAATATTCATCATTTCTGGTTTTGCCATCCCATGGCATGCATGACAAGCTTGATAAGAACTTAAAGTTAGGATTGTGGGTTGAGATGCTTGTGAAAATCTGCCACGCGAGGTAGCTAAGCAACAAAATTGCAGCAGGAAACCTTTCTTTCTTTTTTGAACTAAACCCGGAAGGTTGCAGAATTTTTTTTTACAGAAGATTTGCTTGCTTGAATGTTCAATTTCTGTGATTTTGATTGCTCAATATCATGCCTTTGCTGTGTGGTTGAGAAGCTGTCTGTGTTTGAATGAAAGTTTGCATCTGATGAACATCACAAGCGTAGCTAACTGCAGCTGAAAAATTGCAGAATGCTATTTCGATGCTGGCATGATCTTTTGTCTGAATTTTCTGATGTTTAAACATAATGATCTTGCGTCATTGCATGGTCTCTTGTTGGGTTGAGTTTTGTAGGATTGGTTGATGAATCGACATGGTCATTGGAATTCATGAAATGTTTTCATGCGCATGCTATTTGCAGCAGAAAGAAACCAGCAGAATGCATGAGCTTCTTTATGAGTTAACATGGTTTCCTTATATGATTTTTGCTTGCTTGGATTATGGTAGTTGTGCAGTTGTTAGTTAGTTCAAAGCTTGGAGGATTGATTAAAAATTTTCTAACCTATTCTTGGTTGCCGAAGCTTCAAAGCTTAGGAAGCAAATTGCAGAAAACCTTGCTGCACTTTTTCTTCTTCCTTCTTTTGCTGTTTAGTTTTTTTTTACCCTTGATGGTCAGCTCTAATTCTTGTTTCAATCCTGCAATGAAGTTACATGTTTAGTCAATGATTGATAGTTAAAATCCTGGCATTTGGTGAATATGTTTGCATGGTGAAATAGGATAGGAAGTCACGGCTGGAAATTGCAGAAGCATTCTCTTCATTGTTTTTCATGAACATGCATGAAAAACTTTCAAAAATTGCACTTTGGCCCCCCAAGTCTCCCCTTGTTCCACTATGACCCAACCAATTGAACGATTTCCTCAATTTGGTCCTTGGCAGCTCCAATTTTACAACTTTTCATTGTTTGTTTGCTGCAATTAACTACCATGCTTTGTTTAAATTGCACTTAATTCATGATTTTAAGAGCTTTATGATCAAGAGAGTTTGTATTTACATATTTTCTTTAATTGTTTCAAATTAAATTGGTGCCTTGACCTCTTCTTTATTTTTGGAGGGTAAATAAGTCATTTCACCCCATTAGAGCTCCAACTCGAGGGAGGTACACCTTATCATTTATTTTTGGCTTTATTTGACCCTACGTGCGTATATGTGTCTTATGTGCACAATTGCATGACTTTAAGTGTTTATTTCATTTTCACTTTATTTATTTCTTTAGTTGCGTAGTTTTACTTTAATTTTAGTTCAATTTTATCATTTGGGAGGCACTCGAATGCCAAAATTGTAATAGTTAGGGATTTAATTGTTTTATTCCTTCTTATTCCCCCTTTTAGATTGTAGTAGGCCTTCCCCCTAAAAATGTAATAGTTAGGGCCTTAATTGCTTTATGTGTTTTGCATGTCTATGTGCTATGTGTTTAATCGCTTTCTTAGGGTTAGGCATCTAGATATGCATGCTTATGTGTTATGTGTTATGTGAATTACGTGCTCACATGTCTACTTGCTTTAATTATGCACATTACTTATATATGTGTGTATGATGGATGCAAACACGCGTAACCGTGGCTAGTCCAATGCTAGTCATGGTTGTCCCCTCGAACTCTTGCAAGTCCAATGCTTGTGAGAGAGCGTAGATATGGGCTAGTCCAACGCTAGACCCTTAGGGCCCTTCGCGCGTTAGATCATGATTGTATGATAAAATCATTTCATCTCATGCATATTTTTCACTTTCTAGGGTCTTTTACCATATTGCATGACTCTTTTCTTATATACATATACCTCTTCCCCCATATTCTCCCTTATATGTATATTACTCGTCCCTTTTGTATGAAACATGACATTAGACTTGCATTTCATATAAGCATTAGAATTAGGTTAAATCATTTGCTTGATTAGGTTAGGGAAAACCCCTTGGATATGGGATATGGACGAGTTTGGCTTTTCTTAACCTTAGCACGCTCGTATTCCCTCTATTAAAGGGAAAATTGAGTCACGAACATTAGTCCCCCGTACCCGACATGATGCATTCCTTTAAGACATGTATATTTCTATAATTATTTTATTCTTTTCCTTTCCTTGGAGTCTCATATTTTTGCATCATTCGTGACCTCTCCAAAGAGTCATTATTGGGCATCACAATTAATGTGATTGGCACCACTCAAGCTTTGAAGAGAAATTTTGCCCCCCGATGTCTCCCTAGGTCTAGGTTTTGCATTCATATAGTGCATCCAAATGTGATAAATGCTTTGGTTAAAGCAAGAAAATCTTTGACTAAATCGCGCAACTAGCCTTGGCTAGGTCGAAGGGGTGCCTTGAATTTTTATCCTTGCCTTCCCCTTCGTCAAATGTGACCCCGAACCTTTTTCGTTGGTTTAGTAGACTAGATCGTTTAAAGGGGTTTCTTTCTACTTTTCTAAAAAAATTTTTTTAGGTGACTTACACACCTTAACTCTATACCAAGTGGCGACTCCGAATTTTATTTCAAAACCCTTTTTAAACTCATTTTGGGTCAAAATCGTCGCATTTCAAAGTCCCATTTAGACCCATGTTTTTCATTCATTTTTCGAATCAAAAATTCACCTTTTAAACCAATTTATTTTTCTTGTAAAAAATGGGGCGCGACAGCTGGCGACTCCACTGGGGACTTAGAGGGTCCGAGCATTCGATTTAGTCAACCTTTTTCTTCTTTTAACCTTCTTATATATTACATTTGGATGTTTAGGATTGCATTTTTCCTTTTTTTAGGATTTTTACATTTCGCGCGTATCAACTCACTCCCTCACACATTTGTGTACGATTATTTTGATGGATGGTTTATATATGTGATTCCGCGCTTTGCATTGCATTTGGGTGGGGGACATTACCCTAGAGCCTCGCGTTGGTTCTTGATCCCTCCCCTCTAAACGAGCACTAGCATACGTGCATACGCTTTAATTTTGTATCCCTCATTTATTTTTCCTTTTAGTGGCTTGTCACGCCACTCCACCCTATTAGGATTTTAGGCGACCCACTTGGGCGTGTGATCGCGACACGACGTGTGCGTAGCATGATCCAATGGGTCACTCAATCTTCCGCTTTAAGCTTTGGGTTGATAGCCTTTAGCTTTTAGTCGAAAGTTGAGGATTTTTGATAGATTCACTCAGACATGTAGCCGTGACACGACGTGTGCATAGCAATGTCTGGGAAATCGCTCGAGCCACCGACAAAGAACCTTGGGATTGATGACCCTTGGTTTCCAAGTCTGAAGTCTCGGGGACCTAAAACCTATCGAGTCTAGATGCATTAGTGAGCCAATACCTCATGTATCCATGATAGCTTGCCTAGAGTAGAGTCTGCCTTACCCTATTAGGGACACCATTCACGAGGGGAGGGATCCCACCCCTCTTTCTTTATTCATCTTTTTGCTTTTAATTGCCCAACGTGTTATGTGATTATGTGTTGAACTAACGTTTCTTTGTCTGCTTGTCTTTTGCATTCACAAACGTTAGGAATAAGAGGTCTGGCATGATCTTCTTTTAGGACCTGCCCTTGTAGATAGGCTATTGCACGTTTAGAAATTTTGGTATATTTCATTCAATGGTATATCATTTTAGGCCTACCCTGGCAAATAAAGGGTCCCTTAAGTCATATTTCATTTCAAACTGCATGTTTTATCGCTTTAATAAACTGGCATCATGCATAAACCCTAGAAGGGAATGCCATTTAGGGGATCCCACGTTAGGAATAAACCGCCCTGTGTCTCGGATATTTAATCCAAGGAGGCTTGCACGTTTATATTTTTGTACCATCCAAAGGGGTAGGGCACAAGGGAAGGTAGGGTCCGATCCTATCCATGACCCTGGGATGATCTTTGGTAGATTAGAATATGAGCATCTAACAATCATTCTTTGGCCATTTTTAACATAGCTGGTAAAATCCCTTGCTTAAAGGACATTAACTTGAAGAAATTCACCAATATTTCCTCACTATTGAGACGATAAATAAATTGAGGCCAAAATTTGATATTAGAAGGCTCATAGACTAATGCATCGCAATAAATTTTTGAAACTACCAATAAGCCGTCCATTCCATTCAATCCATTGGACTATTTTATTCATCAATTTCATCCAATCCATTTTATCAATTTGTTCATAGGGCAACCTAGTCGATTTTAAATTCATTTGACTAGTTTACCCCTTTTAGGGCAATCTAGTCGATTTTGAATAGATCGCTAATTTCATTCAATTCATTTGATTAGTTTACCCATTCTTAGGGCAATCCTATCGATTTTGAATAAATCATCAATTTCGTCCGATCCATTTGACCAGTTTACCTATTTTAGGGCAATTCGGTCGATTTTGAATAAATCATCATTTCACTTAATCAATTGATTTCATTCACTTCATTTGATTAGTTTTTAGGGTTATCCATTCCATTTTGAATAAATAATCAAATTTCATGCAATGCATTTGACCCTTTTACCCTTTTTAGGTAATCTAGTCAATTTTGAATAAATTATCAATTTCATCCTATCCTCTTGATCCGCTTATTCCTTTTTAGGGTTTAAGTCTAAAATTCACTGAATAAATTAGTCGAGGCATTGCAATTCTTTCAAGAGTAAGCTCTTTTTCACATATCATGTATTGTCCTCATCTTTTTAGGACGAATGTTTCTTCTCACTCCAAATTGGCCAAATTTTTCAAATCATTTTTCACCCAATCAGTTGATCGGATTCATCAGGTATGGTATAGTGCCTACCCTAAAGGATTGCATTTTCATACTAGGCCTACCCTTGGCATAAAAGAGTTTCCCCATAGGACATGCATACCGATTTTATAGTCTTGATTACTAACTCAGGGTATTTTTCTTTTATTTTCCCCCTTCCCCTGCATTCATAAAAATGTTTCAATAAGGTGGAAATATTTTTCTATATCTGATAACAATTTTGATCTACTAAAGTTTGAAAATAACAAGTATTACTTGATTCTTGGGCAGGCCCTATAATGTAAATTTGAAAATTCATCTCATGTAAAACATCTAAGAAATTTCATTGCTCAAAGGGAAAATGGGGCTATTAAGAGAGAAAAGTGTGTATACATGTGTAAAGGAGTTCTTTAGAATGTTTCTCATATGTATTGCTTTTAAAATTTTTCAAACATTGGCAATAATGAAGCTTTTATTCAGACAATTATTTGTTTTGTATATACTCGTGTACATTTCATTCTTTATTGAGCTCATTAAGAGATTTCATGATGAATTTTAAGAAATAAGCTCAAATTGAGATTTTTCAACCTCTTGCCTGAAAACTCACAAATGTATATACCAGATTGGTGGTCCGAGTTATGCAATAAGAGTGCTCAGAATTAAAAGAGGTCACTTAAAAGACCCAATATGACACCTTTTTCTCCTTCACTGTACAATTCATATTTTGCCCACTTCTATTAACCCCAAAATAAAATCAGTCACATTGATTGATAAATTGGGGCAACTTTTGCTTGAAAATATTCACGGTGTCTAATCCGGTTCAATCACATCTAAGTGAAAGCAAAATGTGCATTATTCTTGTTTGTTTTTGAAAATTTGGAATGATACTTCGAGCATTCGTTTCTCTACCTATACAGATTTTATCATTTGCTCTCCCATTTGAGCCTTTGAAAGAATAATTTCGTTTCAAATAAGAGCTTTGATGATCACTACCCTATATTGGAAGATTTTCAAATATCAAAAAAAGGGAATGGATTCTCAACGAGCAATTCGTTTACTTGGTTGTCATGAGGCGTAAGAATGATACTTTGGCCATCGTTTCTACAACCTAAACACCATTTATCCCTTGCATCCTCATTTGAGCTAAAATTGGTGGTTCTTTTCAAAAGCACTTACGATCGCACCCCATATTGGGGAGGGAGATTGGAAAATTTTCAAAAAAAAGAGAAAAGCAAAAATGCTAAAACTAAAAAAGAGGGAATCACAAATTGGGGAAATTTGATTTTACCTGGGTTTCAATTTTGAAAAAGGAGAAATGAGAGAAAGAGAAAAGAAAAAGGAAGAGTTTTGTCCGCGCGGATCGCCTATGTTTCACAGATATGGATGAACAAGGGTCTTCCTCAGTCAGTTAATTCAGATACATGCAAGAAATTTCGCATTAATGAAAGTTTCCTTTCAGAGTTATTGTAAGAAATGGAATAAAAGTCAGGCCCTCTTCTTTTTCAATCAAACATTCTATCTCTAGTTATCCCTTTTCAACCTTCAGAATAAAATACTTCATTTGGCAACCCCTGAGAATCGCAAACCCCACACTGGGGCAAGTTTGAGTTGAAAAGGAAAAGTTCCAAGAAGTGAAAAGTGATAATGCAACAAAATCAAAAAGCAAAAAAAGAAAAGAGAACCTCAGTTCAAAAATAAATTGGGGCAAATTTTGTGAAAGTTCAAAAGAATGGTAGAAGGCCGAAAAGTCAAAAGAGGAAAGAAAATGAAAGAGAAAAAGCCTCAATTGAGCATAAACTGGGGCAAATTCTGATTTAGCCCTAAAATAGGGTTGGCACAACAATACGATCTCGGATTCTTCAAACCGTTTTTGAAATCCTCTTTCAAGCCTTAACTTTTATAAACACCCCACCTGACCCCATTACAAAAGCCGAAAGTCCTGACTTCTGTTCTTTGCAATGGCCCTGTCAAGAAAATTTTCGATGCCGGAAAATTTTAGCTGTATTTCTGAATTGCTTGGGTATGGGGTTGACGCAACTCATCATGTGAAAACCCACTAGGTCGAGGAAAAGAAAAAGAAGCAAAAGCAAAGCAAGAAAAGTAAATGCGAGGAAAAAAATACAGAAAAATTCGACGCTGAAGTCCTTGGGGAGTGATCAGAAAAATGCAAACAAAGTCTGAGATGTTTGAGTTCAAAATAGGGGCAATTTTGGAAAAAAGCGATCTTCGGTGCAATGTCCTTGAGAATCTTATTTCTTTAACTATCGTTTTCAAGCCACATTACAAGCTCATAAAGTCCATCGTTGACTTATTCCTTCATGACAACCCAAAGTGAGGATTATGCTCATAAGAAAATCCATCAATCATTTGTGATCATAAGGGTATAACCAGTTTTCGCATGTTTAGCTATCGTTTTTACCCCTCTGTTGCAAGCATACAAAACCTATGTGTTGACTAAGTTTTCTTAAGAAACAGGGGTGACAAACTATTTGCTTTCACTAAAATGTGATATTGAAGGGATTACATACAATTTGGGCACAAGAATAAGACAAATCCTGACCTCTCATTTTCCTTAGCCACCTCAGAATCAGAAATAAAGTCACTTGATTGGTCCTGAAAGATGAGCCAACTGGAAACGATGACCCGTTACCCAAAGCATCGATGCTAAAGTGAGGAAGAAATCTTTTGTAATTTGGTATTATTTTGAGAAATTCATCATGAAATTTTCTGTGTGAGTTTAAGCAAGACGTTCAAATTTCTTCACATTATATAGGAAACACAGTTTCTTACTTTGTTCAAAATAAATGGAGAGGCATCCAAACCAATTTTGCAATCAAATGGGCTCACACTGGGGCAAACTTTTTATTTGTAAGATTTCGCAAAATAAGCCCATACTGGGGCAAATTTTTTATAATACACCTGGGAATTTCGTCAAAGAATCAAGCAAGACTTTCAAATCAATCACACTGCTCTTTCCGTGAGTAATAGTTGCAATATTTTAAAATAAAGTGCATGTTGTACTTTGGCAAGCCCCCTGTGCAGGTATCCATGGCTGAAATTGACGAAGAAGCGTAAGTCAGAATCTTACGAATGAAGGCCTCAAGGAGGAGTAACCATGCCGTAATGCAAATCAATTGATCGGTTGCACACTAATTGGTGGAAACTGGGGCAAATTATTTTTTGAAAAATTCTCAAAAAATCAAACTTGAATTTAATTTCTTGTTCCTTGACAAATTTCAATTTGATCTCAGCTCCGGCCGCGCACCCTTCCATTCCCCTTTCTTGACAACCACATTGAATTCACTGACTTCAACCACCGTTAGCATCGAGTCTATCTCACTAACGTGTGCGTTTCATTCCACCACCGTTAGCATCGAGTCTATCTCACTAACGTGTGTGTTTTCATTCCACCACCGTTAGCATCGAGTCTATCTCACTAACGTGTGCATTTTTATTTTACCATCGTTAGCATCGAGTCTATCTCACTAACGTGTGCATTTTTGTTCAACCACCGTTAGTATCGAGCTTATCTCACTAACTCACTAACGTGTGTCTTTTAATTCTCAAAACAGGCTCGGGTAATCCCACTGACCGATCACCATGGCAGGCTCGGGTGCTATCCCACTGACCAAGTGAATGATCAAGCGAAATGGCAGGCTCGGGTGCTATCCCACTGACCGACTCGTTATTAAGGCAGGCTCGGGTTTAATCCCACTGACCAATTTGTCAAAGGCAGGCTCGGGTGTTAATCCCACTGACCAATTTGTACCACCAATTAAGGCAGGCTCGGGTGCTATCCCACTGACCGATTCTCAAGGCAGGCTCGGGTGTAATCCCACTGACCGATCATCAAGGCAGGCTCGGGTTCAATCCCACTGACCGATCACCATGGCAGGCTCGGGTTTAATCCCACTGACCAATTCATCACATTGGGGCAAATCTTTGGATAATTTTTTCGAGCAAATCTTATATAGTTTCTTCATACAAAACCAGCATTTCTTTTACACCGCCACTAGCCGTTGGGTCAGTCCCACTAGTGAGCATTTCATTTTACACCGCCGCTAGCCGTTGGGTTAGTCCCACTAGTGAGCCTTTTATTTTCACGCCACTAGCCGTTGGGTCAGTCCCACTAGTGAGCATTTTATTTTGCATCGCCACTAGCCGTTGGGTCAGTCCCACTAGTGAGCATTCATTTAACGCCACTAGCCGTGGGTTAGTCCCACTAGTGAGCCTTTCATTTGCACCGCCACTAGCCGTTGGGTCAGTCCCACTAGTGAGCATTTATTTTCACGCCACTAGCCGTGGGTCAGTCCCACTAGTGAGCATTTTATTTGCATACTTTCGCCACTAGCCGCCACTTGGGTCAGTCCCACTAGTGCACATTTCTTTTATTTCTGCCACTAGCCGTTGGGTCAGTCCCACTAGTGAGTATTTCTTTTTCATCGCCACTAGCCGTTGGGTCAGTCCCACTAGTGCGCCTTTCTTTTATTCTGCCATTAGCCGTTGGGTCAGTCCCACTAGTGAGCACTTTATTTTGCACTGCCACTAGCCGTGGGTCAGTCCCACTAGTGAGCATTACGTTTGCATGGCCGCTGAACATGGGTTAGTCCCACCAGTGTGCATTTCATTTTCATTACCGCTAAACATGGGTCAGTCCCACTAGCGTGCATTTCATCTTTATTGCCACTAAACATGGGTCAGTCCCACTAGTGTGCATACCATGATTTTAATTTTGTTCGGGCCAGACCCACGATTTTAAATCTTATTCGGGTCAGTCCCATGATTTTTAATTTTTAATTTTGTTCGGATCAGTCCCATGATTTAAATTTTATTCGGGTCAGTCCCATGATTTTAGATTTTTATTCGGGTCAGTCCCATGATTTTAAATTTTATTCGGGTCAGTCCCATGATTTTAGATTTTATTCGGGTCAGTCCCATGATTTTAAACCTTATTCGGGTCAGTCCCATGATTTTAAGTTTATTCGGGTCAGTCCCATGATTTTAGATTTTATTCGGGTCAGTCCCATGATTTTAAATTTTGTCTCGGGTCATTCCCGATTTTAAATTCCTGTTTCGGGTCAGTCCCGATTTTAAAATTTTCGTCCGAGTCAGTCTCATCAAAAAGGGTCAGTCCTCATTTCAAAAACGGCAGTCGTTCGAGTAGCTGCAGCCGAATAACACAGGTAAGTATTTGGTGTCTACTTCTTTGTCTCAAGTTTTTCCAAAACTCAGACAAAGAGGGGCAAACTGTAGACACCAAATTTTTAGTGAATTTTTTTTATTTACTATTTTTTTTATTTTTCATGTTAGTTTTTATTTTACTTTTAGTCTTTTATTTTTATTTTAAGTCATTTTAACATAGAATTTTTCGAAAAAAAAGAGAAGGAAAAGAAGAAAAAAAATATTAGCATTTTGTTTTTATCTTTTATCCCTAGTTTTGTTCATTTTATCTGATTTTATTTAAATTGTTATTTTTCTTTATTTATTTGGTTCATTATCATTAATTAAGTTATTATTATTTTTTTTTTAAAAAAAGGGCCGCACATGCATGCGGCATGAAATCATTTTCACGGGAGCTTGTTTCTGGTTGGCTTGGCTCCCAACTGATCGGATGGTCCTAGGATGCCCAGCAAACCTCCACTCTCATCCTCACCTTTGAGGTGAGGGTTTGAGAGTGGGGTGTTTGATATAAATAGAAAAAGAAACGCAGCTTTGGGGGAGAGGACGGAAGGAAAAACAAAAATCAGGAATGACGGCTAGGTTTGGAGATAGAAAGAGAGTTGGGGGTTCGGTGACGGCTAAGAAAAGAAAACCAGAGTTTACGGGCTAAGAGTTGGGGGAGAGGAAGAAAGGATAGATGGCAAGGAAATGGAGGATCTAGTGGGCGGCGGAAAGAAAGAAACTGAGCGAGAGAGAAACAAAGAAAAGGGGGACCAGAAACTAGAAAGAGTGAGGGAGAGCTTTCGAAAGGAAAAACCAGAAAAGGAACAAGCTTTGTTCAACAATAGGCGACTGAAATCATCTCCAAAGCCAGGAAAAGAGTGAGAGGTTGCGCGAGAGTGAAAGGTTGAGAGAGGGTGGCTGAGCAAGCAAGGGTTTCGAGCATAGGAGAAAATATCAGAAAGAGTGGCGGCCGAACAAGAAAGGGAAAAAGAGAGTTTGAAGGTAGAAAAGACAGGCGGCTAAAAGGAAAACACAGAGGGAAAGGAGAGAAAACGAGCAAAAGAAGGAGGAGAATTCTGTAGAATTTTTCGTCAAATCTGGCTGACAGATCAGTTTTCTTCCTGGCTGATTTTTGACCTCTTTTGTCCGTATTTCTGAGAGGTTTCTTTTCCTACACCTTCTTGGGATGTCTGGGAGCAACTTTCGTTCAGCAATTGTCGACTGAAAACGTCTCCAATGCCGCTAAGTTGAAGCTCGAAGTTGCCGGTTCTCCACTGCTGAAAGTTCTGCGACGGAAGTCCTCGACTGCGATTCTTGAATCAACGTGACCTGATTTCCACGATCATTTTACTCCACCAAGATTCTGAGGTAACCATGGTTTTTTCCCTTGTCTCTTTGGCAAAATTTTTCATGAGAATCCCAATCTGCGGAACGTGAATCTTGGGCCATCTTTGCTGCTGATTTGGATTCGTGATTTTTATCATGTTTTGCCTCTTGGTGTTTTCCCCGGTTGCTGTTTATGTTGTGTATCTTTAGTGGTATAAAAGTGCATGAGTATAGGGATCTTGTTTTGCTTGGAATATGTTTCATATGGTTTCTGGGTTGTTAAACTTCGGACATTGCAGAAAGCCTCCCTAGCTGCCGAATCCTTTTTAGCAGAAAGCTTGGTTTGAATTCTGGTTTGCGCGAAAATATTCATCATTTCTGGTTCTGCCATCCCATGGCATGCATGACAAGCTTGATAAGAACTTAAAGTTAGGATTGTGGGTTGAGATGCTTGTGAAAATCTGCCACGCGAGGTAGCTAAGAAACAAAATTGCAGCAGGAAACCTTTCTTTCTTTTTTGAACTAAACCCGGAAGGTTGCATAATTTTTTTTTACAGAAGATTTGCTTGCTTGAATGTTCAATTTCTGTGATTTTGATTGCTCAATATCATGCCTTTGCTGTGTGGTTGAGAAGCTGTCTGTGTTTGAATGAAAGTTTGCATCTGATGAACATCACAAGCGTAGCTAACTGCAGCTGAAAAATTGCAGAATGCTATTTCGATGCTGGCATGATCTTTTGTCTGAATTTTCTGATGTTTAAACATAATGATCTTGCGTCATTGCATGGTCTCTTGTTGGGTTGAGTTTTGTAGGATTGGTTGATGAATCGACATGGTCATTGGAATTCATGAAATGTTTTCATGCGCATGCTATTTGCAGCAGAAAGAAACCAGCAGAATGCATGAGCTTCTTTATGAGTTAACATGGTTTCCTTATATGATTTTTGCTTGCTTGGATTATGGTAGTTGTGCAGTTGTTAGTTAGTTCAAAGCTTGGAGGATTGATTAAAAATTTTCTAACCTATTCTTGGTTGCCGAAGCTTCAAAGCTTAGGAAGCAAATTGCAGAAAACCTTGCTGCACTTTTTCTTCTTCCTTCTTTTGCTGTTTAGTTTTTTTTTACCCTTGATGGTCAGCTCTAATTCTTGTTTCAATCCTGCAATGAAGTTACATGTTTAGTCAATGATTGATAGTTAAAATCCTGGCATTTGGTGAATATGTTTGCATGGTGAAATAGGATAGGAAGTCACGGCTGGAAATTGCAGAAGCATTCTCTTCATTGTTTTTCATGAACATGCATGAAAAACTTTCAAAAATTGCACTTTGGCCCCCCAAGTCTCCCCTTGTTCCACTATGACCCAACCAATTGAACGATTTCCTCAATTTGGTCCTTGGCAGCTCCAATTTTACAACTTTTCATTGTTTGTTTGCTGCAATTAACTACCATGCTTTGTTTAAATTGCACTTAATTCATGATTTTAAGAGCTTTATGATCAAGAGAGTTTGTATTTACATATTTTCTTTAATTGTTTCAAATTAAATTGGTGCCTTGACCTCTTCTTTATTTTTGGAGGGTAAATAAGTCATTTCACCCCATTAGAGCTCCAACTCGAGGGAGGTACACCTTATCATTTATTTTTGGCTTTATTTGACCCTACGTGCGTATATGTGTCTTATGTGCACAATTGCATGACTTTAAGTGTTTATTTCATTTTCACTTTATTTATTTCTTTAGTTGCGTAGTTTTACTTTAATTTTAGTTCAATTTTATCATTTGGGAGGCACTCGAATGCCAAAATTGTAATAGTTAGGGATTTAATTGTTTTATTCCTTCTTATTCCCCCTTTTAGATTGTAGTAGGTCTTCTCCCTAAAAATGTAATAGTTAGGGCCTTAATTGCTTTATGTGTTTTGCATGTCTATGTGCTATGTGTTTAATCGCTTTCTTAGGGTTAGGCATCTAGATATGCATGCTTATGTGTTATGTGTTATGTGAATTACGTGCTCACATGTCTACTTGCTTTAATTATGCACATTACTTATATATGTGTGTATGATGGATGCAAACACGCGTAATCGTGGCTAGTCCAATGCTAGTCATGATTGTCCCCTCGAACTCTTGCAAGTCCAATGCTTGTGAGAGAGCGTAGATATGGGCTAGTCCAACTGTCGCGCCCCACTTTTTGAGATGTGTGAAAGTAGTGTGTGGAATATGTATGTGAACGTGTGTGAAAATGAAAATAAAAGGCCGTGAGACTTGAAAATGCGACGATTTGGCCAAACGAAGTTCAAAAAGTATTTTTTAATGGAAAAAGGGAGTCGCCACTTGGTATAGAGTTAGGGTGTACCAAGTCACCCAAAAAGTGATTTTTGGAAAGAAAAGTAAACAAACCCTTTTTAAAGAACTTTTAGGTCTACGTAACCAAAGAAAGGGATCGGGGGTCACATTTGATAAGGGAGAAGGCAAAGGCAAAGCCTAAGGCACTCCCTTACCCTAGCAAAAGCTAGTTGCGTGACTTAGCCCTTCTTTTCCTAATTTCTTCTACCCAAAGTATGTTTTGCATATTGGACATGACTAATGGATGCTAAAAAGATGCAATCCTAAATCTAAAATGTCTCTTATGAAGCTTTTTGGTCCCAACCACATGAGTTGTGGTGGCCAATAAGGAAAGTCCTCATAGAGGTCACGGGCAATGCAAATGAAGACTCAAGTATGCGTGTAAGTGTGCAAATGTAAGAAAAGTGCATGTGTGCCAATTGAGCAAATGAAGGTGTGTGTGTGCAAGTGGATGAAAATATGGTATAAATAGTAAATATATAAGTGCAATTGGGTGCAATTGGGTGCAATTCGTGAGGTAGAAAATAAATAAGTGATAAGAAAAGAAGAAAAATGTGTGATCATGACATGTGGGGTGAGAAAAATATAAGCAGTGAGAAAATGTGGATAAAAGAGTGAGGAAGTGATATGATAAGAACGAGAGTGCATGAACCTAGAGGAATGCATCAAGTCGGGTACGGGAATGACTCCTAATTTCACGATTTTAATTTTCCCTTTGATTAGAAGGAAGAACTAGCGTGCTAAGGCCATTTTGTAGCCACACTCGCTCGTTTCCCTTATCGAGAGGGGACTCTCAGGCAAATGTACCCTATACCTAGCATGAGGATGCAAAAACCTAAAATGAAGGGGAAAGGGTTGGAGGGGCATGCCAAATGCTAAAAAACTAAGAAAAAATGCATGAAATGTAGTGAAACATGCAAGTATGTACTAACGCTAGGGGACGGCCTATTGGGTCTAGCATTGGACTAGCCCTTTTCTAAAGTCCTCTCACAAGCATTGGACTTGCGAGAGCACGAGGGGACAACCATGACTAGCATTGGACTAGCCACGGTGACGTCACGCATTCATTATAAACCAAATAAATCATGTAAAGGCTAATAAAGCAAATAAACACATAAATCACATATTGCATATAACACATAAACATGGTATCTAGATGCAAGACCCTAAGAAAGCAAGTAACACGTAGCACACAAGCATGCAAATCACACTAATGATCCTATAACATTGGCTAGCTAAAACAAGTGGGGAAGGGGAAAAGTGAATAAAAATGCTCTCCAAGCCCTATCTATTACAAGCCAAGAGGTGTACACATACCCCATAAATAAATAAGAACGACTTAACAAAAAGCAAAAGTAAATGAAATAAATGAAAGGAATTAAGGAAAAGCAAGGAAAGCCAAGTAGACATGCAATTCTCACTTAGCACGTTGGATCACATAGGGGAGAGACAAAAAAGATAAAAGAAGTTATACCTCCCTTGGAATGGTGTCCAAATGAAAGAAAAATGGCTTCAAAACAATAAAAAGGTCAAGGTACCACTTTAATTGAGAAAAATTAAAAGAAATGCGCAAATACAAAGCTCACTTGATCCTAAAGCTCCTAAAGTCATGACTTAAGTGCAATTGACAAAGCATGGTAGTTATTTGAAGCAAAGCAAGCAATGCAATTGTAAAAATTAAAGCTGCCAAGGACCAAATTGAGGAAATTATTCAATCGGTTGGGTCATAGTAAAATAAAAAAAAAGTGAGGGATCAAACTGTAATTTTGGAAAGTTTTTCATGCATGCACGAGGCTTTCTTTGCTCTTATTTCTGCAATTCAAGCCATGAAGCTATCCTTCTGCAATTTTTATCCACAAGCTCTCCGTAGCTCTTAAACACACTCAAATTCAACATGAGCTAAAGCAACAAGACAACCACCTAATCCTCTCACTTTGCCACATAAAACTTTAGATTTAAACACCAAAAGTCGGACAAAAGGGCATGCAAATCTGGACAGTTCATGGGTTTTCTTTCTGCTACTTTGAGATTTCAGCAATTTCATACGGTAAATATCCTCAAACCAGAAACAATCCCAAATTCTACATAAGCTTATCATCCAAAAACTTGGTAAACATGCAAGAGAAAGGCAATAGAGATGGACAAAACACATACAACAGCAAGAGATGCAGTAGACTACAAGCATCAGCAATGAAACTACAAGCATCAGCAACTGCATGCTCCAACATGCGACTGAATGGAAATATGCAGCAAAGACGCAAGGAGAAAAACTCATGGCAGAGATGCACACGAATACCAAACCGAACACTACAGAACTCACAAGCTTCAAACAAGCCAAGACTTTAACAAGCAAAGGAAAGAAACAGGATCTGTTTGTCCACGCTGCTCTAAAATTTCAGCAAGCACAGACATGGATTGCGGACAAAGCAAAACTCAAAAGAGTTCAAGCCACTCCAGAAAATTCAGCAACCAAAGAAAAGAAGAGCTGCTACAACAAGCCAGGAGTCCAGGCTTATTGCAGCAGATTTTTACGCCCACATATCAGCTAGTTGCGATCTAAAAGCTAAGCAAGAGTATCATCTAGCATTCTAATGGCCATCAACTGAAAATTCGAACAAACACATTCAGTAAGACTACTGTAATAAACGTGTGGTAATTTCTGATGCAACTCAATGTTTTGTGCAAGGAAAAACTGGACGCAACTTTCTGCAATAAAGGCCTTCGGCAACTCCTGAAACTTTCTGCAATTTCCAGCCTTCAACCATGCAGGAAGACAGCCGTGAATTACGAGCTCAAATGGAAAATGCAAGCCTACCAACTGATTCTACAGGACCCAACCCAACACAAATCATGCAATAAAAACTTTCGGCAAGTTAAAATTGCTTTCATTCTGCCATTTTTTTTTTTGTAATTTTCATGCGCGAACTTCCGCAACTTTCGGCAATCAGAAATTTGTTTTCAGCAAGCATTTGATCCTGACTCCAGTGTTTTTGGAGCCCAAACGTGTAAACTCACCCAGAATGCAGCCATCTATTCCAAACAGACCCCAACGGAAATGATCTAGGCCAAAACACAAAAAGAAAGACAATACAGCATAAGAAATGCCTATCATTTACTTGAAACATCGAACTGAAACATTCCAGAAGTCATTCTAAAAAGACAGACCATGAAGTAAACAAAATGCTAGGCATCTGCACAAGAAATTGCGAGGTCTACACGGGCAAGATAACACTGTAGACACCAAATTTTTGGTGTAATTCCATTTACTCCTTATTTCAGTTTTTTTAGTCGCTTTTTAGTTTTTAGGTTTTAGGTTTAGTTTTTGTTTTATTTTGGAGTTTTAGCATAGAGTTTCTAGGAAAAAGAAGAAGGAAAATCATTCAAAGGAAAAAAGAAAATTGGATTTGCATTTTAATTAAATTGTTTTTACTGTTTTAATTTTGTTATTTAAGGTAAGGTAAAAAAAAAAAAAAAAAAAAAAAAAAAAAAAACGGAAACGCGGCATGATGCTGCGTTTTGCCGCAGCTTGCAAATTGAAGGCTTCGGGCAGCCCTTGGCTGCAAATACAGAAAAAGGACACGCGACTTGCAAGCTGCAACGCAGCTTGCAAGGAGGGGCTCCGGGCAGCCCTTGGCTGTAAATACAGAAGAGGGCTGGAAGTGTTTAGGGTTGTGAGGTTTCCATATAAATAGAAAGAGAGCCAGCAGCCGCGAAAAAAAGGTTCTCGGATGAGGTGAAAGAAAACAGCAGAGAGAGGAGAGAGGGGGTGAGACGGCTGAAAGGAAAAACTGGAAAAACAAACGTGAGCCGAGAGCAAGAGGGAAGATTAAAAGGACGGCTGGGGTTACGGGCTGAGGGTTTTTGAAAGAAAACAAAGAAAGGACTGGGCGGCTGAGAGTTTGAGAGCTTCGAGAGAGTTGAGGGCCGTGAGGTTAGAGAGCCAAAGGAGAACTAGAGAGGGGCGGCGCAGCAAGGAGAAGGAAGAACGGAAGGGAAGGCAAACCCAAACACAAAAGGGAGGCGGTCGGAAAAGAAAAGAAAAAGGCTGGGAAAAGAAACGCAGCCAAGGGGAAGAAAACTTCAAGGAAGCTACGGCAGTGAAGAAAACAAATTTAAGAAGGGCAAATTGAAGCCCCAAGTTCTGGATTCATCATTGCGGGAATTTACGGCATCGAAGTTCTTGGCATCGTTTCGGCATCAGCATACGCTTCCTGGCATCTTTCATGTTTAACTAGTTCCGAAATCATCCACAGGTAACTTTTATTCACCAATGTTTATCAGTTTCTTTTATTTTGTTTAGTTTTGCTTGTTTGGGGAAATCTGGTTTGGAGCTTTCAGCAAATAGTTATGGTACTCAGTGTAGAAAATTCCCATCTTTGATTTTTTTCAGATTCTTTTGCTTGTATAGATGTGTAGTTCGGTTAACAAGTTGTTGTTTGATGGGATGGCAGGAATTTGTTTGATATCAAAGCTGGGTTTAAAATTTTTCCGTTCTCCTTGCTTGCATCTGTATGAAAGCTTATTACTTGATTCATCATGTTAGTTTCCAGCTCTCCAAGGGCCCGAAGTAAAAAAAAATGATTTTGCTGTTTCTTTGCACTTCATTTGCACTTTCACAATCTGAAGTTGTTTTGTTCTTATAGTTTACTTATGTTTCAAAGAGGATAGTGTCTGATAGTTCACCCTTTGCCTTGCCATTTCATTCATATAATCTATTTTTCTTCCCCGTAAGAGTGAGGAACCTGTCCGATGTTTTGTGTTTATACCATTTGGTTGCGTTTTATGTCCAAAGACTGGTTGGATTCTTCCTTTCCCCTTTGTTTTCAAATTCTTGCATTCTATGCTTTAACAAGTTAGAATTTGTTTGGGTCGTTTTGGTCTGAATGTCGTTTCAGCTAACTGAAGATGAGTCGTAGAAATAACGTTGCCTGCTAAATGGAATTGCAGAAAGCTTGCTTTGTATCTTTTGCATGGAGTTTATATGAAAACCTTTCTCATCTTGGTTCTGCCATTCCCTTGCATGCTTGATAAAGTCTGATGAGAACTTGAGGTTGGATTTGTAGCTTGAGATGATTGTGTGAATCTGCCGTATAAAGTTTGCAGAGGCCTGCGGATGAAAATTGCAGCAAGTTTTACTTGCTATTGCAGTAACTTTCCCGTAGCTTGCATGCATGAAGAACCCAAAAAGAAGAATGGCCTTTCAACCCCTTAATTTGTGTTTAATTCTACTATGGACCAGAAAATTAGAAAAATCAATCAAATTGGCCCTTTAACTTCTTTAATTGCTTCAATTGGGTCCTTACTTTAATTGCAATTGAGTCCCTGAACTTTATTTTTCTTCGGGTTTGACCCCAAAGCTTTGTCAATCTTTGCAATCAAGTCCTTTCTTCTTTTGACTTTTTAAATGTGAATTGTCGACATGATTTAATTGATTCAAATTCATGCTTATTTTTATTCTTTGTGATTATTTGCCAAATAAATTGGTACCTTGACCTTTTTATTGTTTTGAAGCTAATATCTCATTTACTCGATTTCCATTGCAAGGGAGGTAACTTCTATATTCTTGAGTTCATTTTTCCTACGTGCTCCTACGTGTTATGTGAAATATGCATGTCTACTTTGCTTTCTTTGCCTTTCTTTAATTCCTTTCATTTATTTCATTTACTTTTACTTTTCCTTAAGTTATTCATTATGGGGTATGTGTACACCTCTTGGCTTGTAATAGATAGGGCTTGGCGAGCAATTTTATTTAAGTCTCATTATGGGGTATGTGTACACCTCTTGGCTTGTAATAGATAGGGCTTGGAGGAGCATTCAATGAAGACCTATCGAAGACGTGTGCCTAGCTAGCAAATGTAATAGTTAGGGCTTTAATTGCCTCATGTGTCTTGCATGCTTAGTTGCTACGTGTTAATTTGCTTTGTTAGGGCCTTGCATTTAGTCGAGCATGCTAATTGTTATGTGCTATGTGTTTATAGGTGTTTGGCATGCCTACTCGCTTTCCATAACCATGAATGAATGTGATGGATGAATGTACGTTTCCACTAGTCCAACGCTAGTCGGAATTCATAGAATGGGCTAGTCCAACGCTAGACCCTTAGGGATTTTTCCTCGTTAGTACATGTTTGCATGTTCATTACATGTCATGCATTCTTTTTAGTTTTATCATTTTGCATGCCCCTCGAACCCCTTTTCCCTCCATTTTAGGATTTTTGCATTTCATGCTAGTTATAGGGTTCATTTGCTTGAGAGTCTCCTTAAATATGGGATATAGACGAGTGTGGCTTTTTCTAAGCCTTAGCACGCTTGTATTCCCTCTATAAAAGGGCAAATTGAGTCACGATTTAGGTCTCCCCGTACCCAATATGCATGAATTCCCTAGGCTCATGCATTTTTAAATCCACTCTACCATTTTATACCCTCATCACACTTTCATTTTTCCTCCCATTTTGCACACGTGCACCTTTATGTTGCTTCACTTGCACACGAACACTTTATCATCACTTGCACACATGCACTTCATATTATCATTTCACATACCGCACCTTGCCCACTCACGTGCACATTTTCATTTACACATTCTTGTCTTTTAGTACTTTTTCAAACTCATGTCCTCACATTGCATACATGCATTCCATTCATTTGCATCTCACTCGCATTATTCGTGACTTCTTCAAAGGATCGTTATTGGGCTTCACAATTAATGTGATTGGCACCACTCAACCTTTGAAGGGAAATTTCCCCCAATACCCCTAGGTTTAGGGTTTGCATTCATGTAGTGCATCCAAATGTAATAAATTCTTTGATTAAAACAAGAAAATTGTTGATTAAATCATGCAACTAGCCTTGGCTAGGTCAAAGGGGTGCCTTGGATTTTATCCTTGCCTTCCCCTTTGTCAAATGTGACTCCCGAACCTCTTTCTTTGGTTTACGTGGATTAGGAGTCGTTTTTAAAAGGGGTTTCTTACTACTTTTTCCTATTTTTCTTTAAAATCCATTTTTAGGTGACTTGGTACACCTTAACTCATTACCAAGTGGCGACTCCGTATTTCGTTTCAAAAAACCCTTTTTAAACTATAATTTTGGGTCAAATCGTCGCATTCTCAAACCCCCATTTAGACCCATTTTTTCTTTTAAATCACAATTCATTTTCCAATCACAAAAAAATACATTTTTTAAACCATTTATTTATTTATCAAAAAATGGGGCGCGACAGTTGGCAACTCCACTGGGGACATTCGAGAGTCCGAGCAAATTTGATTTAATCAACCTTTTTCTCTTTTTAATCTTTTCATATATCACATTTGGGTGTTTAGGATTGCATTTTTTCCTTTTATTAGGATTTTTGCATTTCATGCATACCAACTCCCTCACTTACTCATTTGGCGTACAATTGTTTTGATTGATGAATAGTTTATGTATGTGATTCCGCGCTTTGTTTTGCATTTTGAGTGGGGGACATCACCTTAGAGCCTCGCGTTGGTTCTTGACCCTTCCCCTCCAAACGAGCACTAGCATACGAGCATACGCTTTACTTCTTTTATCCCTTTTATTTTTCTTTAGTGGCTTGTCACGCCACTCCACCCTATTAGGATTAGGTGACTCACTTGGACATGTGATCACGACACGATGTGTGTGTAGCATGTTCCAATGGGTCACTCAATCTTCCGCGTAAAGCTATTGGTTGATAGCCTTTAGCTTTTGGTCGAAGATTGAGGTTTTGATAGATTCACTCAAACACGTAGCCGTGACACGATGTGTGCGTAGCGGTGTTTGGGGAATCGCTCGAGCCACCGACAAAGAATCTTGGGATTGATGACCCTTGATTTCTAAGTCTGAAGGCTCGGGGACCTGAGCTTATCGAGTCTAGATGCATTAGCGAATCCCAACCTCATGCATCCATATTAGATTTGCCTAGGGTAGAGTCGACCTTATCCTGAGCTAGGGACACTATTCACGAGGGGAGGGGTCCAACCCCTTTTTCCTTTTTATTGCTTTGTTTCTTTGATTGCTTTATCTTGTTGTTACAATGTGTTATGTGTACTATCAACTGCACTAACCATTTTTTTGTTTTCTTGGCCTGCATTCATGTGCCATAGCAATAAGGGGCCTCTTTGGCACTCTTTTAGTGACTCACCCACTAGATAGCTCACATGTCTAAATTTCAGTCTTTGCACTTACCTTTCAGTAAATACATTTCATGTTTAGACCTTTTCCCCCCGATGCATTATTTTGTTCTTGAGGCCATATTTGTCACATATTTATATCGCTTTAATAAATGGCATCATGCATCCACCCTAGAAAGGGAATGCCACATAGGGAATCCCGTGTTTAGGAATAAGCCACCTTGTGACTCGGATACTTAATCCAAAGAGACTTGCACGTTTACATTTGGTACCATCCAAAGGGGGAGTGCACAAGGTAAGGTAGGATCCGATCGTCTTCATAGGAGCGATTTTTGGAATATGAGCATCTAATAATCACTTTTTGGCCATTTTTATCAAAATTGGTAAAAATCCTTTGCGTAAAGGACATTAATTTGAAGAAAATTCACAAATGATTCCTCATGGTTGAGATGATAAATATGGAGGCCAAATCTTGATTTTAGAAGGCTCATAGACTAATTTTCTGAAATCACTAATGGCCGGACAATTCAACCAATCCATTTTGCCAATTCATTCAACAAATCATCAATTCATTTGACCAATTTACCCTTTTTTTAGGGTCACTTGGTCGATTTTTGAATAAATCGTCAATTCATTTGACCAATTTACCCTTTTTAGGGTCACCTGGTCAATTTTGAATAAATCGTCAATTTACCCTTTTTAGGGTCATCCGGTCGTTTTTGAATAAATCGTCAATTCATTTGACCAATTTACCCTTTTTAGGGTCATTCGGCTGATTTTGGAATAAATCACTAATTCAATTTCATTCATTTGGCCAATTTACCCATTTTTAGGGCAACCGAGCCGATTTTGAATAAATCAAGTTTCGTTCAATCTATTTGATCAATTTACCGTTTTTAGGGTGATCTGATTAATTTTGGATAAATTAAATTTCATTCAATTCATTTGACCTGTTTCCCTTTTTAGGGTAATCCGGTCGATTTTAAATAAATTGTCAATTTCATTCAACCCGTTTGACCAATTAGGGTTTCGATATCGAATTCCAAAATGGAAAATCTAGTCGAATTCCAATCTCTTGGATAGGAAGTTCGTCAAGGTCAAACCCATGCGTTTTTGCAAGCTCTTGTATCGATCAAAAGTGATCAATCCCTTCGGACGAGGTCCTCATTTTGACAAACGTATCTTCTCATTCCAATGGGCCAAATTCTTCGAATTATTTTTCACTCCATAAGCTGATTGGATCCATCAGGTATTGTATAGTGCCTACCCTAGAGGATTACATTTTCATGTTAGGCCTACCCTTGGCACAAAAAGGGTCCCCCCATAGGACATGCATACCGATTTTATATTCTTTCTTACTAACTCAAGGTATTTTTCTTTTGTTTTCCCCCTCCCCTGCATTCATAAAAATGGTTCAATAAGACGAAAATATTCTTCTATATCTGATGATACTTTTAATCCAATAAAGTTTGAAGATTACAAGTGTTATCTGATTCTTTGACAAATCCTACAATGAAAACATAAATGATCTATCTGGAAGCTCTATGCTAAAGCCTCTGAGAGATTTTGTAATTATTTTCCAAAAGGAAATTCTGTTTTGTTCCAAAAGAAAAGGAGATGAAAAGTGTATATGTGGAGCCCTTTACAAGTTTCTCTTTTCTCATTTGTATCATAATTGAATGAGAAATTTTGTTTCAAACTTTTTCAGCAATAAATTCTTGGACAATTATTGTTTTGTGTATATTTATGTACACTTCATTCTTTATTCTTACTCATTGGAGATTTCATGATGAATTTTGAGAAATAAAACAAATTGAGATTTTTTCAACCTCTAGCCTGAAAATTCACAAGTGTATGCTTCTTAAATTCTTACACTTGGTCAGTGATCCGAGCTATACAATAAGAGTGCTCAGAAAAAGGGTGAATGGCCACTCAAAAAGCCCGATGAGATACATTTTCTCCTTCGCTTAACCCCAGAATAAAATCAGTCACATTGATTGATAAATTGCAAATTGGGGCCATCTTTGCTTGAAAATATCCATTGTGTAACCGATTCAATTCACATCTAAGTGAAAGCAAAAATGTGCATTATTCTTGTTTGTTTTTGAAAATTTGGAATGATACTTCGAGCATTCTTTCCTCTACCTATACACATTTTATCATTTGCTCTCCCATTTGAGCCTTAGAAAGAATAATTTCGTTTCAAATAAGTGCCTTAATGATCACTACCCTACATTGGGAAAATTTCAAAAGGGAATGGATTCTCAACGAGCAATTCGTTTACTTGGTTGTCATGAGGTGTAAGAATGATACTTTGGCCGTCGTTTCTACAACCCAAACACCATTTATCCTTTGCATCCTCATTTGAGCTAAAATTGGTGGTTCTTTTCGAGTGCACATATGATCGCACCCCACATTGGGGAAGGAGATTGAGGGAAATTTTGAAAAAGGAAAAGGAAAAGGGGAAAGAGAACCGCAAATTGAAGAAATTTGATTCCACTTGGGTTCCAATTTTGAAAAAAAGAAAGGGAAGAGTTTTATCCGCGTGGATCGCCTATGTTTCACAAATATGGATGAACAAGGGTCTTCCTCAGTCAGTTAATTCAGATACATGCCAGAAATTTCGCATTAATGAAAGTTTCTTTCAGGGTTATTGTAAGGAACGGAATACAAGTCAGGCCATCTTCTTTTCCAATCAAACATTCTATCCCTAGTTATCCCTTTTGAGCCTTCAGAATGAAATATTTCGTTTGGCAACCTTTGAGAATCGCAAACCCCACACTGGGGGCAAGTTTGAGTTAAAAAGGGGAAATTTCAAGAAGTGAAAAAGTGAAAAGAAACAAAATCAAAAAACAAAAGAAGAAAAGTGAACCTCAGTTCAAAAAATAACTGGGGCAAATTTTGTGAAAGTTCAAAAATGGCCGAAGGCCGAAAAATCAAAAAAGAAAGAAAATGAAAGAGAAAAAGCCTCAAGTGAGCATAAACTGGGGCAAATTCTGATTTAACCCTAAAGTAGGGTTGGCACGACAATGCGGTCTCAGATTACTTAAAACCACTCTTGAAATCTGCCTTCAAGCCTTAACTTTTCTAAGCACCCCACCTGACCCCATTACAAAGCCGAAAGTCCTGACTTCTGTTCTTTGCACTGGCCTTGTCAAGGAAATCTCTGATGTCGAAAATTTTAGCTGTATTTCTGAATTGATTAGATGTGAGGTTGACACTGCTCTTCATGTGAAACCCCGAGAGGGTATTTCTGAAAAAAAAAAGAGAAGAAGAAAAAGAAAAAAAATGAGCGAAATGAATGCAAAAGAAAGATGCAAAAAGATTTGATGCTGAAAGACCCTGTTAAGTGGTGATAAAAGTCAAACAAAGTCCAAGAATCTGGAATCCAGATGAGGGCAATGTTGAAAATGCGATCTTCGGTGCAATGTCCTTTGAAAATTATTTCTTTAACTATCGTCTTCAAACCACATTACAAGCCCATAAAAGTCCATAGTTGACTTATTCCTTCATGACAATCCAAAGTGAGGATTATGCTCGTAAGAAATCCATCAATCATTCGTGATCATAGGGGTATAACCAGTTTTCACAGGTTTAGCTATCGCTTCTACCCATTTTGTTGCAAACCTACAAAGCTTATACGTTGACTAAGTTTTCTTAAGAAATAAGGGTGACAAACTCTTTGCTTTCACTAAGATGTGATATTGAATGGATTACATACAATTGGGGCACAAAATAAGACAAATCTTGATTTCTCATTTTCCTTAGCCATTTCAAAAGCAGAAATAATACCCACTCGGTGATCCTGAAAGATTGAGCTAACAGGAAATGGTGACCCATTACCCAAAGCATCGATGCTAAAGTGAGGAAGAAATCTTTTGTAATTGGGCATTATTTTGAGAAATTCATCACGAAATTTTCTGTATGAGTTTAAGCAAGACATTTTAGATTTCTTCACATTGTATAGGAAACACAGTTCCTTACTTTGTTCAAATAAATGAAGCTTCATCCAAACACATTTTTGCAATTAGATGTGCCCACACTGGGGCAAGTTTTCATTGGAGGGATTTTGTAAAAAAAGCCCACATTGGGGCAAATTTTTGTTCATGAGATTTCATAAAATAAACCCACACTGGGGCAAAATTTTCCGCAATACATTTGAGGATTTCGTCCAAAAGTCAAAATGATACATTTTCGAATCAATCACGTTGCTCTTTTCACGAAATTTAAGTGCATGTCATGCTTTGTTAAGACCCCTGTGCAGGTATTCATGATTCAAAATGACGAAAAGCATCCAGTAAGGCGGAAGGCCGATACTGCAAAGAGAAGCAAGAAGAAGGAGGAAAAATGAACCCGACACTGGGGCAAATTTTGTTGAAAAATTCTCTCGGAAAAATCCGAAGGGAAGGGAAAAATTCAGAAAAATCAAAAATCAAGTTGGGCCTGGATTTTGTACCGCCAACATTCCAAACATCAAGTTGGGCCTGGATTTTGTACCGCCAACATTCCAAACATCACGTTGGGCCTGGACTTCGTGCCGCCAACTTCACAAGATCACGTTGGGCCTGGATTTTGTGCCGCCAACCTTCCAAAAAATCAAGTTGGGCCTGGATTTTGTACCGCCAACATTCCAAACATCAAGTTGGGCCTGGATTTTGTACCGCCAACATTCCAAACATCACGTTGGGCCTGGACTTCGTGCCGCCAACTTCACAAGATCACGTTGGGCCTGGACTTCGTGCCGCCAACTTCACAACATCCCGTTGGGCTTGGATTTCGTGCCGCCAACATTTCATTAGGCAGGCTCGGGTTTTATCCCACTGACCGCTTTTATTTCGTTGGGCACGGGTTTTATCCCTCCGACCTCGGCAGGCTCGGGTTTTATCCCACTGACCGCTTTTATTTCGTTGGGCACGGGTTTTATCCCTCCGACCTCGGCAGGCTCGGGGCAGGCTCGGGTTTTATCCCACTGACCGCTTTTATTTTCGTTGGGCATGGGTTTTTATCCCTCCGACCTCGGCAGGCTCGGGTTTTATTCCACTGACCGCTTTTATTTTTTAGGGCACGGGTTTTAGACCTCGGCAGGCTCGGGTTTTATCCCACTGACCGCTTTTATTTTCGTTGGGCACGGGTTTTATCCCGACCTCGGCAGGCTCGGGTTTATCCCACTGACCGCTTATTTCGTTGGGGCATGGTTTTTATCCCTCCGACCTCGGCAGGCTCGGGTTTTATCCCACTGTCCGATTGTCAAAAGCATTTCATTGCTATTGGAGCTGGGTTTGTCCCGCCAGTGAGCATTTCATTTTCATAGCCACTGGAGCTGAGGTTAGTCCCGCCAGTGAGCATTTCATTTTCATAACCACTGGAACATGGGTCAGTCCCATTAACACTTCATTTCACTTCTTTCATTTGCATCACCAATAAACATGGGTCAATCCCACCAACACTCCATCTCACTTCAATTCATCAAATTTTAATTTCTGTCCGGGTCTATCCCGTGGGTCTATCCCAATTTTACATTTCTGTCCGGGTCTATCCCAAATTTAAATTTCTGTCCGGGTCTATCCCGTGGGTCTATCCCAATTTTACATTTCTGTCGGGGTCTATCCCGTGGGTCTATCCCAAATTTAAATTTCTGTTCGGGTCTATCCGTGTCTATCCCAATTTTAAATTTCTGTTCGGGTCTATCCCGTGGGTCTATCCCAATTTTAAATTCCTGTTCGGGTCTACCCCGTTTTAAACTTCCAGTTCGGGTCTATCCCGTTTTAAATTTCTCGTCCGAGTCAGTCTCCTTAAAAGGAGTCAGTCCTCATGTCAATAACAGCAGTCGTTCGAGTAGCTGAAGCCGAATGACCCAGGTAAGTATTTGGTGTCTACTTCTTTGTCTCAAGTTTTTTCAAAACTCAGACAAAGAGGGGCAAACTGTAGACACCAAATTTTTGGTGTAATTCCATTTACTCCTTATTTCAGTTTTTTTAGTCGCTTTTTAGTTTTTAGGTTTTAGGTTTAGCTTTTGTTTTATTTTGGAGTTTTAGCATAGAGTTTCTAGGAAAAAGAAGAAGGAAAATCATTCAAAGGAAAAAAGAAAATTGGATTTGCATTTTAATTAAATTGTTTTTACTGTTTTAATTTTGTTATTTAAGGTAAGGTAAAAAAAAAAAAAAAAAAAAAAAAAAACGGAAACGCGGCATGATGCTGCGTTTTGCCGCAGCTTGCAAATTGAAGGCTTCGGGCAGCCCTTGGCTGCAAATACAGAAAAAGGACACGCGACTTGCAAGCTGCAACGCAGCTTGCAAGGAGGGGCTCCGGGCAGCCCTTGGCTGTAAATACAGAAGAGGGCTGGAAGTGTTTAGGGTTGTGAGGTTTCCATATAAATAGAAAGAGAGCCAGCAGCCGCGAAAAAAAGGTTCTCGGATGAGGTGAAAGAAAACAGCAGAGAGAGGAGAGAGGGGGTGAGACGGCTGAAAGGAAAAACTGGAAAAACAAACGTGAGCCGAGAGCAAGAGGGAAGATTAAAAGGACGGCTGGGGTTACGGGCTGAGGGTTTTTGAAAGAAAACAAAGAAAGGACTGGGCGGCTGAGAGTTTGAGAGCTTCGAGAGAGTTGAGGGCCGTGAGGTTAGAGAGCCAAAGGAGAACTAGAGAGGGGCGGCGCAGCAAGGAGAAGGAAGAACGGAAGGGAAGGCAAACCCAAACACAAAAGGGAGGCGGTCGGAAAAGAAAAGAAAAAGGCTGGGAAAAGAAACGCAGCCAAGGGGAAGAAAACTTCAAGGAAGCTACGGCAGTGAAGAAAACAAATTTAAGAAGGGCAAATTGAAGCCCCAAGTTCTGGATTCATCATTGCGGGAATTTACGGCATCGAAGTTCTTGGCATCGTTTCGGCATCAGCATACGCTTCCTGGCATCTTTCATGTTTAACTAGTTCCGAAATCATCCACAGGTAACTTTTATTCACCAATGTTTATCAGTTTCTTTTATTTTGTTTAGTTTTGCTTGTTTGGGGAAATCTGGTTTGGAGCTTTCAGCAAATAGTTATGGTACTCAGTGTAGAAAATTCCCATCTTTGATTTTTTTCAGATTCTTTTGCTTGTATAGATGTGTAGTTCGGTTAACAAGTTGTTGTTTGATGGGATGGCAGGAATTTGTTTGATATCAAAGCTGGGTTTAAAATTTTTCCGTTCTCCTTGCTTGCATCTGTATGAAAGCTTATTACTTGATTCATCATGTTAGTTTCCAGCTCTCCAAGGGCCCGAAGTAAAAAAAAATGATTTTGCTGTTTCTTTGCACTTCATTTGCACTTTCACAATCTGAAGTTGTTTTGTTCTTATAGTTTACTTATGTTTCAAAGAGGATAGTGTCTGATAGTTCACCCTTTGCCTTGCCATTTCATTCATATAATCTATTTTTCTTCCCCGTAAGAGTGAGGAACCTGTCCGATGTTTTGTGTTTATACCATTTGGTTGCGTTTTATGTCCAAAGACTGGTTGGATTCTTCCTTTCCCCTTTGTTTTCAAATTCTTGCATTCTATGCTTTAACAAGTTAGAATTTGTTTGGGTCGTTTTGGTCTGAATGTCGTTTCAGCTAACTGAAGATGAGTCGTAGAAATAACGTTGCCTGCTAAATGGAATTGCAGAAAGCTTGCTTTGTATCTTTTGCATGGAGTTTATATGAAAACCTTTCTCATCTTGGTTCTGCCATTCCCTTGCATGCTTGATAAAGTCTGATGAGAACTTGAGGTTGGATTTGTAGCTTGAGATGATTGTGTGAATCTGCCGTATAAAGTTTGCAGAGGCCTGCGGATGAAAATTGCAGCAAGTTTTACTTGCTATTGCAGTAACTTTCCCGTAGCTTGCATGCATGAAGAACCCAAAAAGAAGAATGGCCTTTCAACCCCTTAATTTGTGTTTAATTCTACTATGGACCAGAAAATTAGAAAAATCAATCAAATTGGCCCTTTAACTTCTTTAATTGCTTCAATTGGGTCCTTACTTTAATTGCAATTGAGTCCCTGAACTTTATTTTTCTTCGGGTTTGACCCCAAAGCTTTGTCAATCTTTGCAATCAAGTCCTTTCTTCTTTTGACTTTTTAAATGTGAATTGTCGACATGATTTAATTGATTCAAATTCATGCTTATTTTTATTCTTTGTGATTATTTGCCAAATAAATTGGTACCTTGACCTTTTTATTGTTTTGAAGCTAATATCTCATTTACTCGATTTCCATTGCAAGGGAGGTAACTTCTATATTCTTGAGTTCATTTTTCCTACGTGCTCCTACGTGTTATGTGAAATATGCATGTCTACTTTGCTTTCTTTGCCTTTCTTTAATTCCTTTCATTTATTTCATTTACTTTTACTTTTCCTTAAGTTATTCATTATGGGGTATGTGTACACCTCTTGGCTTGTAATAGATAGGGCTTGGCGAGCAATTTTATTTAAGTCTCATTATGGGGTATGTGTACACCTCTTGGCTTGTAATAGATAGGGCTTGGAGGAGCATTCAATGAAGACCTATCGAAGACGTGTGCCTAGCTAGCAAATGTAATAGTTAGGGCTTTAATTGCCTCATGTGTCTTGCATGCTTAGTTGCTACGTGTTAATTTGCTTTGTTAGGGCCTTGCATTTAGTCGAGCATGCTAATTGTTATGTGCTATGTGTTTATAGGTGTTTGGCATGCCTACTCGTTTTCCATAACCATGAATGAATGTGATGGATGAATGTACGTTTCCACTAGTCCAACGCTAGTCGGAATTCATAGAATGGGCTAGTCCAACGCTAGACCCTTAGGGATTTTTCCTCGTTAGTACATGTTTGCATGTTCATTACATGTCATGCATTCTTTTTAGTTTTATCATTTTGCATGCCCCTCGAACCCCTTTTCCCTCCATTTTAGGATTTTTGCATTTCATGCTAGTTATAGGGTTCATTTGCTTGAGAGTCTCCTTAAATATGGGATATAGACGAGTGTGGCTTTTTCTAAGCCTTAGCACGCTTGTATTCCCTCTATAAAAGGGCAAATTGAGTCACGATTTAGGTCTCCCCGTACCCAATATGCATGAATTCCCTAGGCTCATGCATTTTTAAATCCACTCTACCATTTTATACCCTCATCACACTTTCATTTTTCCTCCCATTTTGCACACGTGCACCTTTATGTTGCTTCACTTGCACACGAACACTTTATCATCACTTGCACACATGCACTTCATATTATCATTTCACATACCGCACCTTGCCCACTCACGTGCACATTTTCATTTACACATTCTTGTCTTTTATTACTTTTTCAAACTCATGTCCTCACATTGCATACATGCATTCCATTCATTTGCATCTCACTCGCATTATTCGTGACTTCTTCAAAGGATCGTTATTGGGCTTCACAATTAATGTGATTGGCACCACTCAACCTTTGAAGGGAAATTTCCCCCAATACCCCTAGGTCTAGGGTTTGCATTCATGTAGTGCATCCAAATGTAATAAATTCTTTGATTAAAACAAGAAAATTGTTGATTAAATCATGCAACTAGCCTTGGCTAGGTCAAAGGGGTGCCTTGGATTTTATCCTTGCCTTCCCCTTTGTCAAATGTGACTCCCGAACCTTTTTCTTTGGTTTACGTGGATTAGGAGTCGTTTTTAAAAGGGGTTTCTTACTACTTTTTCCTATTTTTCTTTAAAATCCATTTTTAGGTGACTTGGTACACCTTAACTCATTACCAAGTGGCGACTCCGTATTTTGTTTCAAAAAACCCTTTTTAAACTATAATTTTGGGTCAAATCGTCGCATTCTCAAACCCCCATTTAGACCCATTTTTTCTTTTAAATCACAATTCATTTTCCAATCACAAAAAAATACATTTTTTAAACCATTTATTTATTTATCAAAAAATGGGGCGCGACAAACACACAGTAGATAACATGGATCTAATACTCATTTGACACCACACAGATGCATATCGGCTCAACAGGGACTCAACAAAAACGCAAAAACCAAGCTTCACTTTAACAGATTCTGATTCTAACTTATCATGGCTACTAACAAGCTTAGTACCAATATAAAAAAGCAAACAGAAACTCAAAGTTTGGATCTTTATCAACATTTCTGGAAACAAACTACAAAAAGAAGACGTTGAAGTCAGCATTTAGAATTTCAAAACACAGAAGGAAAAGAACGATGGCTATCAGATACCTGGAAGCTGGAACGGAAGTTATCTTTCTTGGCCTGAGATTGGAGGCTGCTCTTTGTTGGGTTCACGTTCCTCCTTGCATCTTCGTCAGATTTTTGCTTCGTTTCTCTTCCAGTTTGTAGCTCTCCTCTACCCAGAAACTCCCCTTTTTCTTGCTGAAACCCTTGGCTTCTTCCCTCTGGCTCTCTCTTGCTTACTCCCTTTTCACTCTATCTCTCTCGGCCTCTTCCTTTTTCCTCTCACGCAAGCCCAGCCATCATTCCATCCTCTCAAAACCCTCCTCAACCGTCACCAGTTTCCTCTGTTTCTATTTTTCAGATTTCAATCTCTCTTTCTTTCCCGTTCTTTCTGGCTTTTTCCCAGTTTTTCTCTCCCTCCGCTGTTAGCTCCTCCGTTGCCGTTTTCTTTTCTTCTCCGCCTCTCACTCTCTCTCGATTTCTTGCCCTTTTTCCAAACCCTTGCTGTTAATCCCTCGTAAATCCTCTCGGCTCCTTTTTCTTTCAGCTAAACTCCCAGCCCCCTCTCAGCCGTCAACCTCTCTGTCCTCTCTCTCCTGGCTGCGGCCATCCTTTTTATAGGAACCCCCAATCCCTAAACCCTCACCTCAAAGGTGAGGATAAGGGATTGGTTTCTACCAAGATTTCCAGCCCTCCGATCTTCCAGCAATCTCCCCGTAAAAATGACATCCTCTTTTGCCGCTGCTGCATGCACGGCACATTGTCCTCTTTTTTTTGTTTTT